>NW_017670991.1:107160-124177 GCF_001879085.1 Nicotiana attenuata | reverse complement strand
ATTTATAATTTAGAGGGTAAAATAGGTATTTGGCAATCCAAATTTAAAAAATCTAGTTGAGTGACCTTCTGAGTGCAACAGGCATAGTGTCACGACCCGGATTCCCACCCTCGGGAGTCATGATGGCGCCTACTAGTGAAAGCTAGGCAAGCCAATCTTTCCAATTATTTAACCCTTTTCATTTTTAATCCCTTAACAATTGTGAATAAATATTATATAAATAGCGGAAATAATAAAGCGGAAGAATGAAATGTAACAATTTAATAATAATACCAATACAAATCCATAAACATAAGCTACCCAGAACTGGTGTCACAATCTCACGGACTATCTAAGAATACTACAAACAGGGTCTGAACAAAATAAATACATGTATGTCTCTGAAATAGAAAAGAGCAAAAAGAAACTAGATAGGAAGGGGACGCCAAGGCCTGCGGACGCCTGCAGGACTACCTCAGGTCTCCGATGGACTGAAGGCAGCAACCCCTAGCTAAGGTCCGTATGCTCCAGTACCAGAATCTGCACAAAAGAGTGCAAAGTGTAGTATCAGTACAACCGACCCCATGTACTGGTAAGTGTCGAGTCTAACCTCGGCGAAGTAGTGACGAGGCTAGGACACAACAAATAATTAACCTTTAGTTACACAGTATCTAGCAGAATAACAGTAACAGAAATAATTTAAAAGTAACGGGGAGGGGTAACATGCTATGGGGTAAATACCAACATAAAGAATGACAGTAATAGTGGAATAAGACAATTAAGGCATTTGAACCGAAAACAGCAAGAAATCATAACAAACAGGAAATAAGTGCACGGCATCACCCTTCGTGCTTTTACTCTCAATCCTCACCAATGTAATCAAGTAATGAAAATGTGCACGGCATCACCCTTCGTGCTTTTACTCTCAATCCTCACCAATGCAATCAAGTAATGAAAATGTACACGGCATCACCCTTCGTGCTTTATTTCTCTTCCTCACCATATAAATAAGTATGAATGTGCACGGCATCACCCTTCGTGCTTTATCACTCTTTCCTCACCATATGCATTATTATCAATGTATATGTGCACGGCATCACCCTTCGTGCTTTGTCACTCTTTCCTCACCCAAACAATAGCAACAACAATATCCCGGCAAGGGGATCAACAACAAGTATAAATACGTCCCGGCAAGGGAATCAACAATAAGAATTTAACATGCCCCGGCAAGGGAATCAGCTATAGCCAAACTTGTACCACTAATCAACTTCGCAATTGCACCTCAACTAGAGCCAATGCTCAACAATAACCAAATATCAAGAAGAAAATCATAAATCTTACTCAACATGGATAGTCAACAATTTAGGCATACGTAGTACTTATTAAGAAACACGACGATCACAATTTAAGACCCACGGGCATGCTTGACACCAACGTATAGATACTCGTCACCATACATATATGTCGTACACTACACTAATACATAGCAAATAAGGCACAACACCTATTCCCTCAAGCATAAGGTTAGACCAAACACTTACCTCAATGCCACGAACACAATTCAAGCCTCAACTACCGCTTTACCTCTTGACTCCACTTCCAATTCGCTTGTATCTAGCCACAATTTACTTAATGATATTAATAAATGCTAAATGAACCAATTCTAATGCATGAAAATAGGTTTTCTAATGATTTCCCCAAAAAGTCAAAAATCGACCCCGGGCCCACATGGTCAAAACCCGAGGTTCGAACCAAAACCCGATCACCCATTCACCCACGAACTCAAATATATAATTTATTTTGAAATCGGACCTCAAATCGAGGTCAAAATCCCCAAAATTTGAAAATCCTAAGTCCTACCCAAAAACACCCAATTTCCCCATGAAAACCCTTGATTTTGAATTGAAATCATGTAAAAAGATGGATTTGATTGAAAGAAATGAGTTAAAATGACTTACTCATGATATGGAAGAGTGAGTGCCTTTGAAAAATCGCCCAAGAGAGTTTAGGTTTTGAGAAAGTAGTAAAAATGGTTGAAATTTCGGCTAAGTTATAATTTGCACAGGTGCAGATATAGCATTTGCGACGCCAGGTTCGCAAATGCGAACTCGCAAATGCGGCCCAGGCTTCGCAAATGCGAAGGTAGGCCAGTCCTGCTTTCTTTGCAAATGTGAAAAATTGTTCGCAATTGCGGTACCTGCTATGGTCGCATTTGCGACATTGAGCCTCGCAAATGCGAAGGTCACCTTGCCCAGCCCTTTTCGCAATTGCGATATTTTCTTCACAAATTGCGAAACCTGCAAACCTGCAACACGCCAGCAGTTTTCCTAAGTCTAATTTCACTCCGTGGCCTATCCAAAACTCACCCGAGCCCTCGGGGCTCCATACCAACATGCACGCAACTCCAAAAATATCATACGGTCTTGCTTGTGTGATCAAATCATCAAAATAACATCTAGAACAACGAGTTTAGCATCAAAATCAAAAAAATCTCAAGAACTCTTAAAATTCAAATTTTTCAACCAAGGGTCCGATTCACGTCATATGAAGTCCGTTTCTTACCAAATTTTACAGGCACAGCTTAAATACCATATAAGACCTGTACCGGGCTCCGGAACTAAAATACGGGCCCGACACCATCACATTCAAACACATTTAAATTTCCAAAAACTCTTAAAATTTCAATTAAACAATTTTCTTCAAAAAGTTCATTTCTCGGGCTTGGGACCTCAGAATTCAATTCCGGGCATACGCCCAAGTTCCATATTTTTCTACGGACCCTCCGGGACCGTCAACTCACGAGTCCGAGTCCGTTTACCCAAAATGTTGACCGAAGTTAACTTAAGTTCAATTTTAAAGGCAAAATTAGCATTTTTATCAAATATTCACATAAAAGCGTTCCCGATATAAGCCTGGACCGCACACGAAAATCGAGGTGAGATAAAAGGAGGTTTTTAAGACCTCAGAACACAGAATTGACTTGTAAATCAAGTGATGACCCAAAAGGTCATCACACATAGTTGCGTGACTTTGTTTTTACAAACGAAAGAAAAGTGACTTTAGGAGATAATTTGGGATAGTTGAATGACCATTTGAGTAATTGACTCTTAATTTATCATTGATGTACGCAAATATAATTTAATGTTGACCTTTAAAATTTTCAAAGAACATATAACATTGAATATATCTAAAGTTTACAAGTTTTCAAAATTAAGTTATTGAAATTTGCATACATATGTCTCATTATCTGCCCCACGTTTCAAAATAACTTTTGTAACTCTCCCGTTTTGTATTTTTGTTTACGTTTTTCAGAAGCACCATAAATGTTACATCAAGAACTTTTGTTATTACTTTAAAAAGTTAGAAGCAGGTTGAATGCTCCAATTATTTTGAATTCAAACAGTGTTAATGTAGTATAACATTCTTTTTGTCATTTAAAAGAATGGTGATCGATTTTAAAGCCTGATACTATTTTACATAGTTTATTTTTTTTAAATAAAGTTTTTTAAATTGACACGACACACCTGCAAGGCAGTACTTTAAAATTACTTCCTCTGTTTCATATTAGATAAGATACTTTCCTTTTTAGTCTGTGATGATAGGCTATAATTACGTATTTTAGTCGATTATTACACTCTAATTTACTGCACTTTAATTGAGTTTGAGCTTTAATCGCTAGTGTTTTGCACTAATTGTATGTTCTATGCCTTGTAGGAGTGATTCCGAGCTATATAGATGTTATGGAATGAATTCAAGTGATTTGGAGCTTTAAAGTTTGAGTAAAAGTTCAAGGAATTAAGCCGGGATCGTGTTTGGGGGTCAACGGATGATAGTTAGAGCGAACGAAGACTCCAGTAGGCAGATTGCGCACTGTCTAGTAAAATAGACATAACTTTTCGCTCAGAATCCATTTTGGCTACACAATATATGGTTGGAAAGCTAACTCAAAGGGCTACAACTTTCATGTTTTACATTTTTCCAAATTCGGAACGGAACAGGGTGAAAAATGCCCAGATGCGCGGCCGCGCTAGTTTTAGCGCGCCCAGAAACAGAAAGTCAGCCAATTAGCGCGCCCAGATGCGCGGTCAAATGCGCTGCAGCGCTAGTTAAGCCGGGGAAAAGTGTCCTTTTTCACATTGGAGAAGGTATAATTGTTTGGGCCTAACCCTACTTGGTATATATACATAGGAGAACGTTTTTTAGAGCAATTTTTGACCAAGGAAGAGCACAGAGCCGCCGTGGAGGTCGGGTTTCATCTTTTCTTCCATCCAACTTAGTCTTTTTATGTTTCTTTGTATGATTTGTTATTTTTCTACCATGTCTATGTGGAGCTAAACTTCACGTTCTAGGGTTGTGGTTCTTTCATGACTATTGTTATTCGGATATTGATTTTGATTGCTTAGTTTATCATATTGGTTTATTTATTCAATCCTGCACTTAATTATTTGATTGCTTGATCACCAATTGAATACTATCTACGAATCTAGAGTTGAACTCGAAAGTGGGAATTCTAGATTGCATATAGGATTGAGTAGAGCAAGTTCTTGAACCTGGGCCTCGGGGAACGGATTCGCGGTTAGGATAGACATATACGTAATTGCCTTGCTTGGTTAATTTACAGGAATTATAAATGCGTTCTTGTTGATTCTAATTCCATAGGCATATAGGAGTTAGGTTAGCTTGAATAGGCGAGTAAGAACTCGACAGATTCTTATGAGCAATATTAACCCTGTCAACCAATAAACTAGATAAATTAGTTAGTCAATTCAATTGAAGAATACAATAGGAATGTTAGATAGCCCATAACCCTAGATCGTTTTCATTACATTGATAATATAAAAATCTGCTCTTCCTCTATTCAAATTTCATTATTTGTTTTTATTATTTTAATTAGTTTAGAATCAAATACTTCTAGGTTTAGTTCTTGTTTAGATAATTAGGATGATCTAATTTAGTTAATAGTTAATCACAAGTCCTCGTGGGATTGACATCCGACTTTTAGTCACTTTATTACTTGACGACCGCGTATACTTGCGTGTGCGTTTGGCCGCAACAAGTTTTTGGCGCCGTTGCCGGGGACTTAGAAATTAACTATTTTTCTAGATTAGACTTTAAATTTTATCCTTTTTTGTATATACTTTTATTTTTACAAATATTTGATATTTTTCTCTTAGTGTGTTCCTAGTTCTCTCAGCATGACATCTGGGGATGAAATATACGGAGGTAAGGCTATTGATGAAGACTCTTGGTTGACAAAAGACTTTTATGGCTCGTATTTTTTGTCTTGTCATGGCCTGACTTCTTGGAGGTCTGAATTTGAATATGGGAGTAAGGGTTGGTATTGGGAAGAATATTCACGATTAAGGGAATATGAGGAACGACGTTGTCTTCTAACAACGTTGGTGAATGATTGGTCTAAGGAGAGAGATGAACTTGCACATAAAATTGATAATTTTAGCTTGGCTGTGCATAACTTAGATGCAGATTTTAGCACAAAGGTTGATGCGTATAACGCCCAACAATTTAATAATGAGTTGTGTGAAGCTGAAAAAAATCTTTTATACCAAATTGAGGAGCTAAAACGAGAATACCAATCACTAAACCATGTTTTTCTTGATGATGCCAATATTGAGAAGAGTGCTCTAGAGTCATGTGAGGGAGTAGATAACATTACTTTGGGAGACTTGAGTGCGTATATATATGGGGATGTAAATAATAGTACAATTCATGAGTTAGAGCGCATTAGACCTCATTCCAATCATTTTTCCACATTGTGTTTAGATAGAAAATAGTAAGATAGTAATCGAGCCATCTGAGCCAATGAAGGTGTCAAAGAGTGAGGATGAGAGTGCCTATATTCTTGAATTTGTTGTGCCATAGAGCAAAAATTACATTCCTCATCTAAAGGCCGAGAGGTGCAGAGTGAAAAATTTATTACTTGGCCTGGTTATCTTTGTAGCCCAACCAAAGGTGAATAGCCACAGACTGGATGCCATGTTAGGGGTACAATTCATAAGTTCAAGGTGGAGACAAAAATTGGTTCAAGTCGTGCCGCGACTTTAAATTAGGGGCTTGTTGGGAGGCAACCCAATTTTATTTTTTATTTTTTCTTTTGTTTATTTTTTTTATTGTGTTATTTCTTTTGTAGTATTATTTTTGTATTTTGTAGGAGTACGAGCATGGAATCAAAGCCAGGAGGCATGGGCAAAAGCGAGCAGGTGGTTGAAACTAAGTGTGAGGTACCCGCACAAGGGATCATACAAGGGAGAAGTCTGAGTATCTCGTGAGCTGCTAATTCTTCGGCCTTTGGCCTACCAGGGAGTCTCTTTTACCCTCTTGTTATTTTTAGTGTGCATTGAGGATATTGCACAATTTTAGGTGTGGGGTGAGGAGATTGTCTGGGTGATTTTCTGTGCTATGTTAGCTTAGTTATAGTACTCGTTCTTAATGTAGTAATTTTTTTTTTTTAAAAAAAAAACTAAAAAACGAAAAAAAAAAATTTTGAAAGATTTGGACTTTTCCCGACGATGGATCTCCTAGACAGTTTTCTTGAGGGATAAAAGTCTAAACAAAAAAAATCCAAAAATATGCCTTTTATTTTCTTTAGGTAATAATAATCCCCCGTGGTTTTTCTTTGTGCCTTGGTTCTTTTCCATGGGATGTAGTTTGAACCGGGTAGTAGTATTTTTTTATATTTTTAGAGTAGATTAGAATTTAGGGAATAAATGGAGGAAGAATGATGAACCTAGACGCCCTTGACTTGTTTGATAGTAGCATATTTAGGCTTTGGCATGTGTAGTATCTTCCCTATGATTTGAAATTATTGATGATGCCTTTCTTAGTTGGATAGCATGTCTTGTGATGCCCATGTCTCGTTTTCTTGACTTATGTTCACTTTGTGATTCATGCTTAATATCTCGTGGCTCCGTGAATACTTGCATTTGTTTGAGAGTCGGAATGAGACCGTTCTTAGTGAGTCATGTGTCATGTGTGGTGAGATTTTTGTATAGTCTATGTATTGTACTTGTGTCTAGAACTTGCCCGGTATGTGAGTTGAAGCGAAATTTTAGGTGATGTTCGGTTTGAAAAGTGACTTTAGGCTTTCTTTGATTTTTTTTGAGCTTTATTGCTTATCACAAATAAAATCTATCCCTAGTTAGCCCTTTTGAGCCTATAGACTTTTATTTGGCACCCACATTACAAGCCTATACCCTTTTTATTCTTAATTGATATTATTTTGATCCCTTTTCCTCTTAAAGCACTTTAATTGTGAGATGAGCGCTAAAAGAAGTAAGAAGGAACTAAGTGTGGGGTGACTTTTGTGAGGGTGAGCGATATTTTCTTTTGATATATATGAGTCCTTAAAATATATTTGATCATTAGATTCGAATGTATGGATTCAACTTACTCTCTTGCCTTGGTTGTGAGGGCACATGGTTTCACGAAGGATAGGTAACATTATTAGACTTCTCTAGGATGTTGGGTGTTCAAGCCATGAGTGCATTGTGACATTGAGTCGGTTTTTGAGGCTAGGATAGTTGTGAGCATATTGTCTTTGTTTCAATATTTTTGAAGAATGACATAAGTAAAGGGAAGTGTATGATGATTGCATATGCTAGAGTTTAATTGTTGCTATCAACCATAATCATTGGTGTAGTGTGCTTCAAATATGTTAAGTGCTCATAGATAGAGTAAATTTTTGGTTGACTCGAGGAGGAGCAACGTTTAAGTATGGGGTGTTGATGATATGCTATAATTACGTATTTTAGTCGATTATTACACTCTAATTTACTACACTTTAATTGAGTTTGAGCTTTAATCGCTAGTGTTTTGCACTAATTGTATGTTTTATGCCTTGTAGGAGTGATTCCGAGCTATATAGATGTTATGGAATGAATTCAAGTGATTTGGAGCTTTAAAGTTTGAGTAAAAGTTCAAGGAATTAAGCCGGGATCGTGTTTGGGGGTCAACGGATGATAGTTAGAGCGAACGAAGACTCCAGTAGGCAGATTGCGCACTATCTAGTAAAATAGACATAACTTTTCGCTCAGAACTCTATTTTGGCTCCACAATATATGGTTGGAAAGATAACTCAAAGGGATACAACTTTCATGTTTTACGTTTTTCAAAATTCAGAACGGAACAGGGTGAAAAATGCCCAGATGCGCGGCCGCGCTAGTTTTAGCGCGCCCAGAAACAGAAAGTCAGCCAATTAGCGCGCCCAGATGCGCGGTCAAATGCGTTGCAGCGCTAGTTAAGCCGGGGAAAAGTGTCCTTTTTCACATTGGAGAAGGTATAATTGTTTGGGCCTAACCCTACTTGGTATATATACATAGGAGAACGTTTTTTAGAGCAATTTTTGACCAAGGAAGAGCACAGAGCCGCCGTGGAAGCCGGGTTTCATCTTTTCTTCCATCCAACTTAGTCTTTTTATGTTTCTTTGTATGATTTGTTGTTTTTCTACCATGTCTATGTGGAGCTAAACTTCACGTTCTAGGGTTGTGGTTCTTTCATGACTATTGTTATTCGGATATTGATTTTGATTGCTTAGTTTATCATATTGGTTTATTTATTCAATCCTGCACTTAATTATTTGATTGCTTGATCACCAATTGAATACTATCTACGAATCTAGAGTTGAACTCGAAAGTGGGAATTCTAGATTGCATATAGGATTGAGTAGAGCAAGTTCTTGACCCTGGGCCTCGGGGAACGGATTCGCGGTTAGGATAGACATATACGTAATTGCCTTGCTTGGTTAATTTACATGAATTATAAATGCGTTCTTGTTGATTCTAATTCCATAGACATATAGGAGTTAGGTTAGCTTGAATAGGCGAGTAAGAACTCGACAGATTCTTATGAGCAATATTAACCCTGTCAACCAATAAACTAGATAAATTAGTTAGTCAATTCAATTGAAGAATACAATAGGAATGTTAGATAGCCCATAACCCTAGATCGTTTTCATTACATTGATAATATAAAAATCTGCTCTTCCTCTATTCAAATTTCATTATTTGTTTTTATTATTTTAATTAGTTTAGAATCAAATACTTCTAGGTTTAGTTCTTGTTTAGATAATTAGGATGATCTAATTTAGTTAATAGTTAATCACAAGTCTTCGTGGGATCGACATCCGACTTTTAGTCACTTTATTACTTGACGACCGCGTATGCTTGCGTGTGCGTTTGGTCGCAACAGTCTGTTCCAAAACAAATAACACATTTCTAAATTTGGAAATAATTCAACTTTAAACTCTTTCATTTTACCCATTTACCCTTAATGAGAAGTTTTTATAGCCACACAAATGTCATGGCCCCACAAACCTTTTACCCCTTAAACTTTTAAGACCACAAATTTCAAAAGTCTTTTCTTTTTTCTTAAACTCCGTGCATCTAATATGACACGGGAGGGAGTAGTTATTTAGAACACACTACTGTAAATTCGAATAGGCTCCTCGCCATACATATCATAATTGGAAGACAAAGATCTGTTTCGAATAAGAAATTTTCAGCAACAACATCAATTCATTTAAAATGCAGAAAAATATCACCGTGCAACTGTAATAAATTATTCCAAGTGACAAGAAAAATGTCCTAAAAGAATAAAGTGAAAAGTGAAACAAACTAGGGAAAAAAAGAATGAAGAATCCCAATTCTACTACATTTTCCTCCTCCCTGTCCAATCGTATCATTTCTATTCTCTCACACAGAAGCTTCAATCCTAGGCTGAAAAGTGAAAGCACAACTGAATTTCCTGTTATAGCCATCAACACTACACGCAGGCAATTCAGTCCATTCATTTCCAACCAAATTGCACAAGTAATACCTACAACTCTCATCAACAGCATTAGAAATGCACACAAATATCTGTTCACTATCTCCTCCAGTGCAGTTGATATCCACTTTTTTGCCATAAAATTCATGTGAAATTGCAGCCGGCATTGCCAAAACCTGATTCCAAATCCAACTCTTCTCATCAAATTTCCACACTCTCAGACTTGCAGTTTCCAAGAATTCAGAGAGCACAACCACAAGCAACTCTCCACCACATTCAACAAAGTCAATAGAATACTCATGACTAAGAGGGAGTAATCTTGGGTACTCAAAAAAGTACTTTCCAGCAAAATTGCAAACCACAACTTTGCCATTGGAGTTCAAGAAATACAGAATTTCTTGGCCAGTACAACCATTCTTGGTGATTATTGAGGAGTACTGTTTACATGGGGTTTTTTGTATTTCAGTTGCTACTACATTGCCACATTTACCCAAGAAATACAGCATTCGACCATCGTCGTCTTCTTCTTCATCAGTACTGTAGGATTCAGCTGCAGGGCAGCTCAAAGATTTTCTACTCAGAACTGCAGATTCTTCCCAGAGATTTGTCGTGGAATTGTATACTCTGAAAGAAAGATTTGGACTTTCTCCAAAAACCAAGTAAAGTTTATATGATTCTTGAGTGGAAATCATTCCTATAGCACAAAGGGTATTGCAATAATCCACTGAAGAGAGCTTGCGACAAGAGGAATTAACGGGGTTGAAAATGAGGAATTCATGCTTTTCACTATTGTGGAAACAGAGAAGTCCACCAGAAGCAGCAACAGGGAGGAAATTTGAATCATTTTGCTGATGTTTTTCAAGAAAATTAGATGGGTAAGTGAGTAATTTCTTCCAATTCATTTCAGAAGAATCGTACACAAAAGAAGATGATAGTGAAGAAGAATCAACCATATAAAACCAAGGGTCTCTGGATGTTATTTGAGAGCAAGCTATGTGGAAAGTAGAGGAAGTAGCAGCTGATTTCCACCTTTTGCTAACTGAGGTTAAGCGGAGAAAAGTGGAAGTTGGTAGCCATGAAAGAACCTTCTCAAGAAGATCTTGATTAAGCTCATCAAGTGGAAAAACAAAATTTCCTCCATCTTCTTCAGGTGATTTCCTCTTCAGATTTCTTCTAGAGGCCATAAGAAAAGAATGAAGAGAAATGGGATTGGGAAGAATGAATAACTTAGTTGGTATATAGAGAGAGAAGCTCAAGTAGTAGTTGTTTTATATTGTGGGCATTTGACATGGGGGTTGGACTTGGAATGGGAAGAGATATAAAGGGTTGTAAAAGAAAAAGAGAGAAAAAAAGGGGAGGTTAGGGGGGTGTAGGGAAGCTTCGTAAAGGATCTGTTTTTTGTATTTTATTTGCGTTGACAATTGAGTAAAGGAAAAGAGAGTGGGACTTTATAGTGTTGAAGATTGACAAAAGGAGCAGCCTGGGAATTGTTTGTGTTGCATATTGACAAAGAGCATCACCATCCAAGGGTTGGTTTCCCTGTTTCTTACACATTAGGTGGCTATTATCCATTTATGATTTTAGATTTGCGACGTGTTTTATTGGGTAATGCTAACATTCCGTCTATGACAAGGTCACAAGAGGGCTGAGGTGGCTCGAGTTGGAATCATAGTCGAACATGACGCTTATTTGTGTGCTTGATTAAGAAATAAAGTTACACCTGGGAGTGGCAAACGGACGGGTCGGGACGGATATGGTTCGGGTCGAAAACGGGTAATGAAAAAACGGATCAATTATCCGACCCGACCCATATTTAATACGGATAAAAAAACGGGTTAACCGGCGGATAATATGAGTTACCCATATTGTCCATGACTTCTTGTATATGGTCACTTTTGGGAGAATTCTTAATCTCCCTAACTTGAGGAACCCCCAATTTGAGGCTTTACAAATGAAAAAGTTAGACCATTGGTTATCCATTGGTTATCCATTTTCTAAATGGATAATATGGTTCTTATCCATATCTGACTTGTTTTAAAAAGTTCATTATCCAACCCATTTTTTAGTGGATAATATGGGTGGTTAACTGTTTTCTTTGAACCATTTTGCCACCCCTAGCTACACCCTTGCTATCAATTGTAACTTTTGGTATAATGATAAGCGCCAGATCCTAACACGTTTATCTATTTATAGAATTCGACCCGAGATATCTATTCCTGACAAGTAGAATAAGTATTTAATGATAAGGTAAATATTTGAATTTTCTTTTTGGGAATATTTTGTAGACAAAACAAATTTGAGAAGTGAGATAGTCTTGATGATCAAGAATCTCATAACGACTAATTTCTGATTTTGTCTTGAATAAAACTAGCTTTAAGTGTATTTCTTCCGTCATAAATATTGTTTAAAGATAAGGATTTCGGTCTGTTGTTTCTATAAAACTCCTCTTCAACAAACAATATCTTGATTAGGGCCGTTCAAAATCGAATCGAAATCGTTAACCGAACCGAATCGAAGGCTTATTGATTTATTGGTATCGAATAATCGGAGTAATGGATGGTGAACTGATTGAGATTTTATAATTAACAGCTTAACGTTTTGGGGGTGGATTACTCAATTTTCTTATCGGGTAAATTGTTAACCCGTTAAGAATTTTTATATTTATACTTTTACCCCTATGTATATAAAGTACTATTAAAACCTAAATGGCTAAATCTCTAATTTCTAATTCTCAATAGAACTGTCGTCCGTTTTTAGCTAATGGCATTGGTAGTCGTCTTTGGCTTCTAATCAGGAAAAGCTACTACAACTAACAGAGACAGTTAGAACTATGCATTTGGCCGTGTGGTACTAATTGTTCAAAAAAAAAAATTATTTGGTTTAGCCAATAAACCGCCCATAATTGTCAATCCGATACCAATATGCTTGTTGTCTTATTGGATGGCTTGCGGATTACTACATTTATAATCCGATAACCGATAAGCCGAACCGTTAAGCATAATTATCCGTCCGATACAACCGATAAGCACCCTCTAATCTCGATCCATTTGAAGTTCTGAACCATTTATATATGTTAAGTTTAATTAGACTTACATTTCATGATAAAAAATAAAAATGAAATCTATGAAAAAATTGTGTATAGTACTTATATTTGTCCTACTACGATTAAGACCAGCGTAGAACTGTGCAGCTTTTGTCTGTTCTCTTTATAATGGAATAGAGAAATTTGACCTTTATTGCAACATCAAGAGTCCAATGTAGTTGAGAAAGTAGGTTTTACAAGAGACAATTAACATAAAAAAAAAATTAAAGAAAAAGAAAAGCACATGGACACAGAGCAAAAGAGGGAGAAAAAAGGAAGAGTGAAATTGTTTAATAATATGTCACGAGTGGGCTAAAGAAGAAAAAAGCAGAAAAGCAAAGAGTGGTAGCTAATGGTAATAGGCCCCACCATTGAAGAGAACCCAAACCAAACAAGGAAAAAGATAAGTCCGATTTTACTATTATCTCGTGGGAATCACCGTTAACAAGGCGCCGCTGCCTTTCTGACTTTCCATGGAAAAACAACACCGCTAAAAATGAAGCGCTGACTTGGGCTTGGCGGTGGTTGGGAATTGGGTTTTGGGTGGAGGGGGGAGGGGGTACCTATGCTTTCTTTTTTCATCTTCTCTTTTATTTTCAAAAAATAATTTCCACTGTGTAAATCAAAGTATATATCGAACACTACCTATGTCCTATAGATCATTTTGCATTTGAATTTTGTATTACTCCTTTTTTTAATACCATTGTTCTTCTATTTCTCTCCCTAGAATTCCTACGAGTTTATTAAATAATTTTTTTACCTAAATCATGATCAAAAGCATTTTCATTAATAGTACAATAATAAAAATAATTATTTAAAAACTTTTTTATATGAAACCAATTGCGCGCGCGCGCATACACACACATATATATATATATATATATATATAAAATTACATTTGGTTCTACCAATCACAAGTTTTAGAATTAAAACTACTCCCCGTTCTAGTTTATACATATAGTATATTCTTTTATAGTCACATAAATATTATGACATATTTTAAAGCGCAAGTTACAATTTTTTTTTTTATCTTTTTCTTAATATCTATACTAATAACCATGTCACGTAAATTAAAGCTGAAAAAAATAGGAGTAATATTTAGAAGATGTATCATAAAATTATAGTGAAAGAAAGATAGTTTAGGCGTAATAGACATTGTAAAGAAAACTTCAAGTAATACACGCACAACATAAGTTATTAGGCGTAAAAGTTGCAAATTAAGCCAAATCTATTAAACTTTTAATGTATTATCTGCTCCTCCTTTTTGACCAAAGAAAAAAGATATTTGTATACTAGATGTAGTGGCAGAGTGAGTACAGAAAAGATTATTGCAACCTCAAGGGTTTTGGTCTAATATTAGGGAAGAAATGCTAAATTATGTCGTTTGTTCACAGGCAAAGTCTTTAATTTTACCGAAAAGGGTCAAAAGTACCTCTATCGTTTGCTAAATAGTTTATAAATACCCTCCGTCCATCTATCCGTCCAAAAAACACACGACGTTATTTTTATATCTAAAAGTACTCCTCTTTTTAAAGGTGCAGCACGTGGGCTCCACGTCTAATGTGTTGTCATTTTTTTATTGCGCCACGTGGCTCTCGTTCAGAATCCAAATACTTGCCCCTTTAACCAAACCCCGCCCAATTAATTGCCTGACCCATTATTTTCTTTTTTTCTTAATCTTTTCCCTTTCTCTTTCTTCCTTCTTCCTCTGATGGGTTAGAAAAGAGAAGTTTTGGCTGGTTGGGAATCAGATGGGTAAGAAAAAATGGAGACGATCCTTCGATGGGGAATCTGCCGGCGACTGCTCGTGCGAAAGCCCAAGTTTAACCATGATGTAATTTGTGGAAAAAATTTCTATTACCGGTATAAAACCATGATGTATTATCTCAAATTTTTTGCTATGTAATTCTTGTAGCTTTCATTGAGAGCCACCATCCTACGAAGATTTTAACTTCTGATATTCACGGTGTAAAAACAATCCATAAAAAAGTTGACTTAATAGCTAAAAATTATAAGAATAAAAAAGGTTTTCAAGCACACATCGTGAAACATAATTTTACTTTCCTGATCTCGAAGCACCGACGAGTGTTTTATGGAAGCCATGAAACACAAATACATTTTGCTTGAAGTACATAAATGTAGCTAGAAGAGGCAGAATCAACCGGTTTTAGTAACCCGCCCAGCAGTTTTGTTAAGCCCTTTTTGTTTTGTAGAAGCCATTTTTGTCAATACTGCAAAGCACGGAAAAATGGGTAAATGGGTCGGACCAGGTAAATGAGTAAAAATAAGACCCATATTTGATTCTTGGTCAATCATGCCACGTGGCCCAATTAAAAATTGCCACGTCATTAAATGAAAGACCCACCAATTTTGCCGTTAGTCGCGGAGGTATTTTTGTTAATAGAATTAACGTCGTGTGTTTTTTTGGACGGATAGATGGACGGAGGGTATTTATAAATCATTTAGCAAGCGATGGGGGTGGTTTAGGCCCTTTTCAGTTAATTTTATTGGCTTTGACTAAAGAAAAAAAGAGGAAAATATTATGGAAAAAATAAAATAAGAAGAAAAGAACTAAAGCCAAACCTAACATTTCTCAATTCCAAGGAAAGCAACTCCTTGCCTGCAGTTGAGGAGGAATCTATGCCTCGTGTTCAAGTTCTTTTTAATGTGTACTTTGGTAGTTGTCTTTTGGTTTTGTCCATTCTGCTTTAAAGTCAAATACTTAGACGATGGAATCCAAAGCCAACCTAGAATTTCTTTTCAATTTCTCTTTTTATATGGATCAATTTATTTATTTGCTTTTGTTGGTTATAATTGACTTTGGATGCTCGATGCTTAAGATAAACAATAATATTACTAATTGAATATGAATAAAGCCGTCAATTACGATATCTTTTTTCTTTTTACTCTAAAAAGACTATTTTTCTAATGTGTTATATACTGTTTTGCTTTAGCTTGGGGCCATTTTGGGCGAGTTTAAATTAAGAAATTTTTTAATAGTTGGCTTGATGAACCTAGTGCCTAATTATTTCAATTTAGCTATTTGATCAGGTATATCATATTCCTTTGACAGTTTCTTTTCCATATTTAAGATTCCAAATTTCAGAAGAATTTGAGATATATCACTAACCATTGAAAACCCATTGATCGTAGTTTTTTAAAAGGTTACAGCAATTTGAAACAACGCGAATACAAGTGAGTGAATAATTTTGAAAAATTAAAAGCTGTCGCACATTCATTAATAAATTTATAAAATATTGGTGAATGGATCTCTAGATGTCAAATTTCACTTTCTTCTTTCCTTTTGTATTAAACTTTCTCACAAACTCTTATTTTTCCTCCCATTACTATTAACTAGCATGAGTTTTTTTTTATTTTATGTACACTATAGATGGTACCAGTGTTTTTAATATACAACTACATATAAATATTATTTAATTCAACATAGTATGTGTGTGTACAAGTACAAGATATTAGTAGTATGTATGTACTATTAAATTCAGTATGTGCTTTATTCATATTTTTAATAGTAATGGTTTTATTAATGTAGTATGAGTTTTATCAGTCTATTATTTTATTTGTTCTTGGATATTTGGTTTGCTCTTAAAGTTAGTAGTAATCTTAATTCAAAGGTTTTGGGGTTTTGACACAGTTATCCACAAAAACGAAACTATTTACCCATGTCTACCCATTTATTTTTCTACCCATAAACTAATTACATTTCCTACTCATAATAGTTTTTGTGGGAAATTTTTTCTTTATTCTCCAATTCTTTTTTATTTCTATGCTTCTTTTCTTTTTATTTCAATTTAGCTATTTGATCAGGTATATCATATTCCTTTGACAGTTTCTTTTCCATATTTAAGATTCCAAATTTCAGAAGAATTTGAGATATATCACTAACCATTGAAAACCCATTGATCGTAGTTTTTTAAAAGGTTACAGCAATTTGAAACAACGCGAATACAAGTGAGTGAATAATTTTGAAAAATTAAAAGCTGTCGCACATTCATTAATAAATTTATAAAATATTGGTGAATGGATCTCTAGATGTCAAATTTCACTTTCTTCTTTCCTTTTGTATTAAACTTTCTCACAAACTCTTATTTTTCCTCCCATTACTATTAACTAGCATGAGTTTTTTTTTATTTTATTGTACACTATAGATGGTACCAG
>NW_017670991.1:101505-107140 GCF_001879085.1 Nicotiana attenuata | reverse complement strand
AACAGCAATAAGTCAACTCGGGTCTCCAGACCCCCAATAGTCACTAAGCAGGATCGGTATACATGATCTACAATAACAGTATCACCCACCGGGGTAGATACGTGAACAGGCAAAGCAAGACAACCTCGGGTAGTACCCAGGTGATGGGCAAAATATGAAGATACATAGGAATAGGTAGATCCGGGATCAAATAAGACAGAGGCATCTCTGTGGCAGACTGAGATAATACCTGTGATAACAGCATCTGAGGCAATGGCGTCCTTCCTGTCTGGAAGAGCATAGAATCGAGCCTGACCACCGCCAGTCCGGCCTCCACCCCTGGGGCGGCCCCTGGCTACTTGACCTCCACCCCTAGCTGACTGGGCGGGTGCTGATGAAACAGGAGCAGAAGATGAGGGTTGATCCCTCTGCTGAGACTGACTACCACGACGCCGAGGACACTGTCTCCTCATATGACCGAACTCATCGCACTCGTAGCAACTACCCACCGCTGGAGAAGGGGACTGATGGAAACCCCTCGCTGCTGAAGAACCCTGGGCTGAAGAGGCAGGTGTAGAGCTTTGAGCTGGACGAGCACTAAGTGAAGTCTGGCCCTGCTGAAATCCCTGATGACCGCGGCCTGAAGAAGTCCCACTATACTCTGGACGACCTGACTGAGGAGGCCTGAAGGAACGGCCTCTGCCACGCTGGAACTGGCCCCTAGACGGAGCACCACTGAAACTACTTGAACCTCGAGGCCTCTTTGCCTCCCTCTCCTCATGCTCCCGACGGCGAACCGTCTCAATCTCTCGAGCCATGTCAACTACCTCCTCAAACGAGGCACCCATAACCCTCTCTCTGGTCATCAAAATGCGGAGTGAATAGTTGAAGCCATCCACGAACCTCCTAATCCTTTCCCGATCTGTCGGGATCATCCAAGTAGCATGCCGGGCTAGCTATGTGAATCTCAACTCGTACTGGGTCAAAGACATGTCCCCCTGAACCAACCACTCGAACTCACGACGCAGCTCCTCCCTGTGAGACTGCGGTACGTACTTCTCTAGAAAGACAGTGGAGAACTGGTGCCATGTAAGGGGCGCTGCACCAACCGGCCTACGCTCTCGAAGTCCTCCCACCAGGTGAATGCAGGCCCTGAGAACTGGAAGGTAGTAAAAGCCGCACCACTCGACTCTAAGATCCCTGCAGTGCAAAGCATACACTGACACTTATCCAGAAAACCCTGGGCATCCTCGCCCTCAGCACCACTGAACCTCGGTGGCTGAAGCCTGCCGAATCTCTCAAGGCGACGCTGCTCATCGTCTGGCATAATTGGAGCCTCATAGGCTGCAACTGGAGCAACTGGAGCAACTGGCGGAGCTATGGCTGCTTCCGGTGTCTGAAGTCCCTGGGTAGCCTGCTCAGGTGTGTGAGCAACAGGGGTCTGATGTCCTCCCCCGGTCTGGGAAGCAGCTGCTGCAGTAGAAGCTGAGACTGCCTGAGCCAGGCCAGTGCAAACTGATAGTATCTATGCCAAGGTCTCCTGGAGACCAGGAATAGCAATAGGCATTGCTGGTGCCTGCACAGGTGCTGCTGGGACATCGACAACTGGAGTCTGGTCCTGAACTGTGGCAGCTGGTGGGTCAGCAGGTGCTGTCTTTGCTGCCCTCCCTCGACCACGACCATGACCGCGACCGCGTCCACGGCCTCTAGCGGGTGGTACTGGTGGTCGACCATCGCGTCCGGTAGCACGAGTTCTCGCCATCTGCGAGAGAATAGAATACAAGAATTAAGTTCTCGAATCACAAAGCCGCACGACAAGAATTTCAAGAATATGGAATTTTCCTAAAGGTTCTGCAGCCTCTCGAGGAGAAGTAAGGGCGTCCCCGTACCGTTCCGCGATACTCTACTAAATCGGCTCATGACTTGCGAGGCCTAGTAACCTAGGCTCTGATACCAACTTGTCACGTCCCCAAACCCGATCGTGATGGCGCCTAACACTAATGCCAGGCAAGCCCGACCAATTTAAACACTCTCAACCCAAATTCGCAAACCGTTAACCAATAATACCATTAAAATAGTAAGTATCAAGTTCCAAATCCGGAATTTAGATAAAATAGTATGAAAAATAATAACGAATATACCAAACATTTCCCCAACAGATCTGGAGTCACGAGTCTAGAGCCTCTAAATGTAACAGAATGTTACATTCATAGTAATAAAGAAAAGTCTAGGATAGGAAAAGACAATGCAATAAAGGGGAGAAGTCGGGTCCTGCGGACGTCAGGCAACTACATCAACAACTCCTAAACCGAAATCCAAGATGACAGTAAGCAGCTCCACTAAATCTCCGGAGCACCTGAATCTGCACACATGGTGCATGGAGTAAAGTGAGTACTTCCAACTCTATGAGTAATAAACATATATAATGGTTGAAAGTAAGAAATCCCGAAATATTACAATATAAAGCTATAATCAACGATTCAGCACGCTAAACAATAAAACAACAGCAAACAATGACAATTAAGGCCAACAGATATAGAATGCATGAATGCAATACAATGCACATGACCGTTGCGGCGCGCAGCCCGATCCATTTGGGTACCCGCGCTCACTGTGGGGGTTCAGACTCCGGAGGGGCTCCTACAGCCCAAGCGCAATATCATCGTAATATTCGCTTCGGCGTGCAGCCCGATCCACACTCAGTCCAGATATATATATGCATGCAAGCCACTCGGGCACAGTCAAAGTGTTCATCTTTTAGTTNGTATACTATTACAACATACTGTTACAATATATTGCATATTGTTACAGTATACTATAACAATATATTGTATACTATAATAGTATACTGTTACAGTATAACTATATACTCCTATAGTATACTGTTGCAATATAGCTATATACTCCTACAGCATATTGTATACCGTAGCAGTATACTATTGGGTAGTTGTGTTCTTCTTCGATTTTCAACTGAAAATTTCGATCTCAATCACCTCAAATCAGCTCCAAATGCTATCAAATTTTAGTATGAACTTCCAGAATGTATTACAAGTAATATTTAACAGCACCCACTTTGAATCAAACAAGAAATCTTCAAAAATAAAAATTTTAAATTTCAAACAAGCAATATACCATTTTGGTATACAGTAAAAATCTATCTTCTTTGCTAGTTCAACTCAATTTCAACCCAAAGTTTAAAAATCTAGTCTAAAATCTCCATCAAATTGACTCAGAATATAGCCACTTCCTCCAACTAATATTTTGAACATACCCAATCAGAATCGGATCAAAATAACTACAAACTCAACAAACCCAATTTATGAGTTTCAAGCTTCAAGGTCCTCCAATGGCAGATTAATGTTTGTCACAATTAAATCTTCAAAAAATTATCATTAACACCAAAACTTGCCACAAAGAGTGTCGGCAATTAAAATTTGTTATTACATACATAACCTCACAAATTTGTAGCAAACTGAAATCTTAAAATTTTTTATCCTTTTTTGATATATCTTTCTTTTTTAGCCTTTTTTTTGCTGGGACAAATGATAAAGATAGGAGAGAGAGGTAGATAAATCATATATCTAATGAAAAATTGTAAGGATATTGGCAAAAGGAAAGAAAGAGAAAGAGCAGAGAAAATGACAAGAGAAGAAAGCAAAAAGGAGGAGAAAAATTAGCTTTAACAAGAATAAAATAGGAAGAAGGATTAACGGGGAATTACTTTTGGTTGCATAGGTATATATTGTAATTATTTTCAGAATAGGTAAAGGCGGATAATTATTTTGGATAGAATAGGTATATAACATAATTTGCTCTTTTTATATTCAAAGAAAAGGGAAAGGAGAGAGAGAAAAAAAAAAAGAAAAAAAATCGTAGCCCACCAACAAACCAAAACCCCATTTGAATTCTCCAAATAGACCCCAAAACCAACGAAAAAGTTACATTGGTGGTTCCCTTAAGGGATTGGTGTTTAAATATTAACCCTATTTTTTTTTACCTTGTTGCAAAAATGGGCTTCTTTTTCATCAAGAGTGCCATAGTTCTTAATATTGGAAGCTTGAAATTTTTGTTTGAGGATGTGATGCATAAAAATTATTCATATATTTTCATAGCTAATAATATATTTTTCCATAAAATAAATAAATATTATGCTCAAAACTCATATTTTCTAACAAGTATTGCAGGAAGAAGAATTACTATAGACGAAGATAAAATATGGAACTCTAGAGAAAAAAATAATGGAATGAAAAAAAGGAAAGAAAAGGCCAGATGCATATGTGGGACACGACAAGAATAAAAAAAGAAGAAGAAGAAATGAGGCGTTTTCGTATATATACCATATATGAAACTATATTACCAAATATGTTCATAGTTTACTTATTACCCTTCATGTTAATAGTATTTCTACCTAATATATACAATGCATTAAATAAGGAATCACTGTACTGTCAAGACCCCAATCCCGGTCGTGATGGCGCCCAACACTAATGCTAGGCAAGCCTGACCAATTTAAATACTCTCAACCCAGATACGCAGTCCGTTAACAAATAATACGATTAAAATGGAAAATATCAAGGTTCCAATCCGAAACTAATCAAATAGTATGGAAAATAATAACGAATATCCCAACATTACCCAATAGATCTGGAGTCACGAGTCTAGAGCCTCTAAATGTAACAGAGTAATATATTCATAGTAATAAAGAAAGTCTAGGATAGGAAAAGACAAATGCAATAAAGGGGAGAAGTCGGGTCTTGCGGACGTCAGGCAGCTACCTCAACAACTCCTAAACCGAAATCCAAGAAGATAGCAAACGGCTCCACTAAGTCTCCGGAGCACCTGAATCTGCACACATGGTGCAGGGAGTAAAGTGAGTACTTCCAACTCAGTGAGTAATAAACATATATAATGGCTGAAGGTAAGAAATCCCGAAATATTATAATATAAAGCTATAATCAACGATTCAGCACGTTAAACGATGAAACAACAGCAAGCAATGACAATTAGGGCCAACAGATATAAAATGCATGAATGCAATGCAATGCACATGACCGTTGCGGCGTGCAGCCCGATCCATTTGGGTACCCGCGCTCACTGTGGGGGTTCAGACTCCGGAGGGGCTCCTACAGCCCAAGCGTAATATCATCGTAGCATTCGCTGCGGCGTGCAGCCCGATCCACACTCAGTCCAAATATATATATGCATGCAAGCCACTCGGGCACAGACAAAATGTCCAGTTTTAGTTTCAATTATTAGGAATTATAGAGCTAAGTGTGTAACCTTTATTTATTTACAAACATTTCAAGGCAGTGTCTAACTCAGAACTGATTTTGTGAAATACGCTAAGTATCATGGGAACAGTGATAAGGATCCCTGAAGGATGCAAATGATAGGCACAAGGCCCCAAACATATTCATAAAACCCAAGTAAGATGATTACTACCAATTTCTAGTCAAGAACACAGTACGAACATCAATCGGAACGGACTAGGTCAAATCCCCAGTCACAATCGACCCTGCACTCATCATAGAGTACGTGTCTCGCCTCAATATAGCGTCACAATGTGATATACCGGGGTTTCAAACCCTCAGGTCATCATCTACATCTATTACTCACCTCAAGCCGGCCACAAATCTAGCTCGCTATGCCTTTGCCT
>NW_017670991.1:66841-101500 GCF_001879085.1 Nicotiana attenuata | reverse complement strand
CCGGATGAGTGGAATACCGCGAGCTGTGGGCCTCCTCTAATATTAACTCCCGAAGCCCATCCACATTGGGCACGCAAATCCGGCCCTGCATCCTCATCACGCCATCATCATCAATAGTCACATCCCTAGCATCATCGTGCTGAACCCTGTCCTTCAGGACAAGCAAATGTGGATCATCATATTGGCGCTCTTTGATGCGGTCATACAAGGAAGACCGAGAAACTACACAAGCCAACACCCGACTAGGCTCCGAAATATCTAACTTCACCATCCGATTGGCCAAAGCCTGAACATCAACTGCAAAGGGCCTCTCTCCAACTGGAATGTACGCCAAGCTACCCATACTGACCGCCTTCCGGCTTAACGCATCGGCCACTACGTTGGCCTTCCCCGGATGATACAAAATGGTAATATCATAGTCCTTGAGTAACTCAAGCCACCTCCGCTGCCTCAAATTAAGATCCTTCTGTTTGAACAAATGCTGAAGGCTGCGATGATCAGTATATACCTCACAAGATACGCCATATAAGTAGTGCCTCCAAATCTTCAACGCATGAACTATAGCAGCCAACTCCAAATCATGTACGGGGTAGTTCTGCTCATGAGGCTTCAACTGACGAGAAGCATATGCAATAACTCTGCCCTCCTGCATCAACACACATCCGATCCCAACTCTCGAGGCATCACAATACACAGTGTAAGAACCTGAGGCTGATGGCAAAACTAACACTGGAGCTATGGTCAAAGCTGTCTTGAGCTTCTGAAAGCTCTCCTCGCACTCGTCTGACCATACGAATGGTGCACCCTTCTGCGTTAACTTAGTCAAGGGCGAAGCAATAGAGGAAAAACCCTGGACGAACCGGCGACAATAACCTGCCAAACCGAGGAAACTTCGAATTTCCGTGGCTGAGGACGGTCTGGCCAACTCTGCACCGCCTCTACCTTCTTTGGATCAACTTGAATACCATCACTGGATACCACGTGTCCCAGAAAAGCTACAGACCCAAGCCAAAACTCACATTTGGAGAACTTTGCATAAAGCTTCTCCTCCCTCAACCTCTGTAACACCACTCTCAAGTGCTGAGCATGCTCCTCCTGGCTACGCGAGTACACTAGGATATCATTAATAAAAATGATAACAAATGAATCCAGATACGGCCGAAACACACTGTTCATCAAGTGCATGAACGCAGCTGGGACATTAGTCAGCCCAAAGGACATAACCAGGAATTCATAGTGCCCATATCTAGTTCTGAAGGAAGTCTTCATAAAATCCGAATCCCTGATCTTCAGCTGGTGATAGCCTGAACGGAGATCAATCTTCGAGAATACCCTTGCCCCCTGGAGCTGGTCAAACAAATCATCAATATGAGGTAGTGGATACTTGTTCTTCACTATCACCTTGTTCAACTGTCTGTAATCAATGCACATCCTCATTGTGCCATCTTTCTTCTTTACAAATAGCACCGGTGCACCCCACGGTGACACACTAGGACGAATAAACCCCTTATCTAGGAGTTCCTGAAGTTGATCCTTTAGTTCTTTCAACTCTGCTGGTGCCATGCGATACGGAGGAATAGAGATGGGCTTAGTGCCCGGTACCAGATCAATACCAAAATCAATGTCCCTGTCCGGTGGCATGCCCGACAGGTCTGCTGGAAACACATCAGAGAAGTCCCTCACGACGGGGACGGAGTCAAGACTAGGAATCTCAGCTCCAATATCTCTCACGAAAGCCAAATAAGATAGACAACCTTTCCCAACCATCCGCTGGGCCTTTAGAAAAAAAATCACCCTGCTGGGAACATAATCAGTCGTACCATGCCACTCAATCCTCGGAATACCCGAAATAGCCAACGTAACTGTCTTAGCATGACAGTCCAGAATAGCATGGTACGGAGATAACCAATCCATACCCAGAATAACATCAAAATCCACCATGCTTAACAGCAATAAGTCAACTCGGGTCTCCAGACCCCCAATAGTCACTAGACAGGATCGGTATACATGATCTACAATTATAGTATCACCCACCGGGGTAGATACGTGAACAGGCAAGGCAAGACAACCTCGGGTAGTACCCAGGTAATGAGCAAAATATGAAGATACATAGGAATAGGTAGATCCGGGATCAAATAAGACAGAGGCATCTCTGTGGCAGACTGAGATAATACCTGTGATAACAGCATCTGAGGCAATGGCGCCCTTCCTGTCTGGAAGAGCATAGAATCGAGCCTGACCACCACTAGTCCGGCCTCCACCCCTGGGGCGGCCCCTGGCTACCTGACCTCCACCCCTAGCTGACTGGGCGGGTGCTGATGAAACATGAGCAAAAGATGAGGGCTGATCCCTCTGCTGAGACTGACTACCACGACGCCGAGGACACTGTCTCCTCATATGAACGAACTCACCGCACTTGTAGCAACTACCCGGCGCTGGAGAAGGGGACTGATGGAAACCCCTCGCTGCTGAAGAACCCTGGGCTGAAGAGGCAAGTGTAGAGCTCTAAGCTGGAAGGGCACTAAGTGAAGTCTGGCCCTGCTGAAATCCCTGATGACCACGGCCTGAAGAAGCCCCACTGTACTCTGGACGACCTGACTGAGGAGGCCTGAAGGAACGGCCTCTGCCTCGCTGGAACTGGCCCCTAGACGGAGCACCACTGAAACTACCTGAACCTCGAGGCCTCTTTGCCTCCCTCTCCTCATGCTCCCGACGGCGAACCGTCTCAATCTCTCGTGCCATGTCAACTACCTCCTCAAACGAGGCACCCATAACCCTCTCTCTGGTCATCAAAATGCGGAGTGAATAGTTGAGGCCATCCACGAACCTCCTAATCCTTTCCCGATCTGTCGGGATCATCCAAGTAGCATGCCGGGCTAGCTGTGTGAATCTCAACTCGTACTGGGTCACAGACATGTCCCCCTAAACCAACCACTCGAACTGGCGACGCAACTCCTCCCTGTGAGACTGCGGTACGTACTTCTCTAGAAAGACAGTGGAGAACTGCTGCCATGTAAGGGGCGCTGCACCAACCGGCCTACGCCTCTCGAAGTCCTCCCACCAGGTGAATGCAGGCCCTGAGAACTTGAAGGTAGTAAAAGCCACACCACTCGACTCTAAGATCCCTGCAGTGCGAAGCATACGCTGACACTTATCCAGAATACCTGGGCATCCTTGCCCTCAGCACCACTGAACCTCGGTGGCTGAAGCCTGCCGAATCTCTCGAGGCGACGCTGCTCATCGTCCGGCATAACTGGAGCCTCATAGGCTGTAACTGGCGCAACTGGAGCAACTAGCAAGCTATGACTGCTTCCGGTGTCTGAAGTCCCTGGGTAGCCTGCTCAGGTGTGTGAGCAACAGGGGTCTGATGTCCTCCCCCGGTCTGGGAAACAGCTGCTGCAGTAGAAGTTGAGACTGCCTGAGCCAGGCCAGTGCAAACTGATTGTATCTGTGCCAAGGTCTCCTGGAGACCAGGAATAGCAATAGGCATTGCTGGTGCCTGCACAGGTGCGGCTGGGACATCGACAACTGGAGTCTGGTCCTGAACTGTGGCGGCTGGTGGGTCAGCAGGTGTTGTCTCTGCTGCCCTCCCTCGACCACGACCACGACCACGACCACGACCGCGTCCACGGCCTCTAGTGGGTGGTACTGGTGGTGGACCATTGCGTCCGGTAGCACGAGTTCTCGCCATCTGCGAGAGAATAGAATATAGGAATTAAGTTCTCGAATCACAAAGCCGCACGACAAGAATTTCAAGAATATGGAATTTTCCTAAAGGTTCTGCAGCCTCTCGAGGAGAAGTACAGGCGTCTCCGTACCGTTCCGCGAGACTCTACTAAACCGGCTCATGACTCGCGAGGCCTAGTAACCTAGGCTCTGATACCAACTTGTCACGACCCCAATCCCGGTCGTGATGGCGCCCAACACTAATGCTAGGCAAGCCTGACCAATTTAAATACTCTCAACCCAGATACGCAGTCCGTTAACAAATAATACGATTAAAATGGAAAATATCAAGGTTCCAATCCGAAACTAATAAAATAGTATGGAAAATAATAACGAATATCCCAACATTCCCCATTAGATCTGGAGTCACGAGTCTAGAGCCTCTAAATGTAACAGAGTAATACATTCATAGTAATAAAGAAAGTCTAGGATAGGAAAAGACAAATGCAATAAAGGGGAGAAGTCGGGTCCTGCGGACGTCAGGCAGCTACCTCAACAACTCCTAAACCGAAATCCAAGAAGACAGCAAACAGCTCCACTAAGTCTCCGGAGCACCTGAATCTGCACACATGGTGCAGGGAGTAAAGTGAGTACTTCCAACTCAGTGAGTAATAAACATATATAATGGCTGAAGGTAATAAATCCCGAAATATTACAATATAAAGCTATAATCAACGATTCAGCACGTTAAACGATGAAACAACAGCAAGCAATGACAATTAGGGCCAACAGATATAAAATGCATGAATGCAATGCAATGCACATGACCGCTGCGGCGTGCAGCCCGATCCATTTGGGTACCCGCGCTCACTGTGGGGGTTCAGACTCCGGAGGGGCTCCTACAGCCCAAGCGTAATATGATCGTAACATTCGCTGCGGCGTGCAGCCCGATCCACACTCAGTCCAGATATATATATGCATGCAAGCCACTCGGGCACAGTCAAACTGTCCATTTTTAGTTTAAATTATTAGGAATTATAGAGCTAAGTGTGTAACCTTTATTTATTTACAAACATTTCAAGGCAGTGTCTAACTCAGGACTGATATCGTGAAACACGCTAAGTATCATGGGAACAGTGATAAGGATCCCTGAAGGATGCAAATGATAGGCACAAGGCCCCAAACATATTCATAAAACCCAAGTAAGATGATTACTACCAATTTCTAGTCAAGAACACAGTACGAACATCAATCGGAACGGACTAGGTCAAATCCCCAGTCACAATCGACCCCGCACTCGTCATAGAGTACGTGTCTCGCCTCAATATAGCGTCACAATATGATATACCGGGGTTTCAAACCCTCAGGTCATCATCTACATCTATTACTCACCTCAAGCCGGCCACAAATCTAGCTCGCTATGCCTTTGCCTTTCGAATCAACCTCTTCGCACGCCGAATCTGATTAAAATCACAACGAATACGTTACAATAGGCTAAAGAAACATAACCCAATCGAAAAGACTCGAAAAACACCAAAATTCACTAAGTTGGCAAAACCCGAGCCCCGGGCCCACTTCTCGAAAAATTACAAAATTTAGATCACCGGATTCCTTGTCTCGCCACGAGTCCGTACATATAAAATTTACCAAAATCAGAGCTCGTTTGACCCTCCAAATTCCATTTTTACATTACAGCTTTCCAAGCCCTAGCTTGACCCGTTTTTGATGAAATTCTACTGATCTCTATGATAAATTTACCATAAACTCGAGTAATTAAGCCAAGGAACTTACCTCCACTCGATTCTCAGTCAAAACCCTCGAAAATCCTCGCCCAAAGCTCTCCAAGTCGCTTAAAAATGGTGAAAACTACCCCTTGCTCGCGGATGAAATTTAACACTTAAAACCCTTCTGTTACCAGCAAATTTCGCTTCTGCGGTCCCGCTACCGCTTATGCGGGACCGCTTATGCGGGACCGCTTCTGCGGCCAAAAATTCGCTTAAGCGGTTTTCACTTAAAAATCGCCTATTCGCTTATGCGATTCAACCACCGCTTCTGCGGTTCCCTCAAGTCCGCTTCTGCGGTACAATGTCCGCTTATGCTGACCCACTGGTGCCACCTTCCATTTTTGCGGAATTTTCCCTAGCCGGCCAACGATCGCTTCTGCGACCACATACCCGCTTCTGCGGTACCGCTTCTACGGTCCATTTTCCGCAGAAGCGGGAACACCAGATGACAACAAAAATCTGACCTGCAATACACCTCAAAACTCTCGTTTAACCACCCGAATTCACCCCGAGGCCCCCGGGACCTCAACCAAAAACACCCATACATCCTAACACCTCATTCAAACTTGTTCTCATCCTCAAAACACATCAAACAACGCTAAAACCATCAAATCACATCGAATTCAAGCCTAAGTTTCTTAAGAACTTCCGAATTACGCATTCGATCAAAAACCCGACCAAAACACCTCCGAATGACCTGAAATTTTGCACACATATCCAAAATCACCTAACGAAGCTACTGCAACTCTCGGAATTCCATTCTGACCCTCGGATCAAAATCTCACCTACCAACCGGAATTCGCCAAAATTCAACCTTCGCCATTTCAAGCCTAATTCTACACCGGACCTCCGAAATCACTTCCGATCGCACTCCTAATTCACAATTCACCTCCCGAAGCTAACCGAATCACCGGAATTCACATCCGAGCTTTCTAACTAATAAGTCAACGTTCGATTGACTTTTCCAAACCAAACCTTCTTTAAAGAGACTAAGTGTTTCATTTGTTATCCAAACCAATTCAATTCAACTCTAACTCACCCATTGCTGATAATAAAACATGAAAGAGCAATAAATGGGGAAAACGGGGCTGTAATACATGAGACGACGGGTTGGGTCGTCACATGTAGCTTTATGATTCCTTATTTTGCGCGCTAAAAAAGGGGAATTAAATATTTTTCAGATCTTCCCCAACGCAAATCACGCACATTCCATAATTATGGTCGGCTTCACTCTGATCTTCCACAACGCAGAACAAGATTTTCCATACTCTGTTTTTGCGATACACTCTGTTTCCAGAAATTCTCTCTACATCTCTCTCTATTTCTCAATCGCAAATTTCAGTAATACAAAGCAAATGAAAAGAGAGCAGCAATTCCACCATTGACAGCCATTAAAAAGCTTGAAAGCTTTGAATTCAAATTTGGATTTTCAAAAATCATTATTTGTTTGGATTGGGTGTTGTTAAAAATAATAGGGAATATGGTTTGGAGTTTGTATCTCAATTTTAAGGGGTTTTGGTGAAGATTAGACTTGGTTTTGACTGAATTTTTGATTGAAACTCGAAGAAGAAGAAGAAGAAGACATATTGCAGATATTGTAGATAAATTGTAGATTATTTATATTCTGATTGTAGATGCTTTATTTTCTGTTTTCACAAAAAAAAAAAACTTCTACAAATCTTCTGAAAAAATGCAATTATGTCAAAAATCCCAATTATGCTACAATTGAATGAGAATTGGGATATAAAAATTCGATGTACCCAGTTTGTAGATATTTTATAGATAAATTGTAGATTATTTGTATTCTAATTGTAGATGCTTTATTTTCTATTTTCACAAATCCAAAACGACTAAAACTTCTACAAAATCTTCTGCAAAAATTGTAATTATGTCGAAAATACCAATTAAGCTACAATTGAATGGGAATTGGGATATTAAAATTTAATGTACCCAGTTTGTAGATATTTTGTAGATAAATTGTAGATTATTTGTATTCTGATTGTAGATGCTTTTTTTCTGTTTTCACAAATCAAAAACGACTAAAACTTCTACAAACCTTCTGCAAACAATAGTCTACAATTTAGTATAAATGTAGTAATTATGTAGATACCCTTACAAATAATACTGCTTTATACATACTTAAACTGATTTGTTGTATATTTGTAGAATTTTTGTAGAAAATATACTGAAAGATATGTTCTTTTAGTATATATCTAGCATATTCTATGTTGCTAATTGATTCTGTTTTCATCTTATCTCTAACTGGAATGGTTCTGATGGATGTTTGAATTGGGAAATGTTAAGGTAAGATTTCCATTTAATATTACCGAACATTCCTAAGAAATGCAGTATTTATTCACCAAAAGTTGCTACTGATTTTCCATCACAACTAATAGCATCATCTAGAATATATGGAAGAACCAAAAGCAATATTTTGGATTAGGCTTCAACGAGAAACTTATTGCATCGAAGAATGAATATTGGAGGAATCTGCATCTAAGAATGCCTGGATTAAGCACTTCAAATTCTGTTCTCATATAAACAAAGAAGAATTTTCAGATTCCTTTAATTAAGGAGTAAAAAACGTACAATTAATTATATCCTTAATTAATTATGGTTTAAAATTGGTAATTTGGTATACTAAGTGTAATTAAGTCAAACCTTAAACATTGAGGGTAATAAGGTTTCCTATGTGGCATAGGAATGTAAAAATTCCAGAAGAAATTAAGTCATGGATTCATCTGGGCCTTAACTCGGGATTCATCTAGGCCTTAACTCAAGACCCATCTAGACTTAATCCTATAAATATGCTAGCATGGCTTAAGAGAACATATCAAGTATAAAGGAGTTGACATTGTTATCTTGGTCTCTCACTGTCTTTCACTTAAGTTTTCTTCCAGACTTTTATTTTGCACGTAAAAATAATACTCTCTCAAGAGTTCTTTTTTCTCGTCTTAATTTGTGAAAATTAAATACTTCTTTATGGAGTAATTTTGGATAATTGATGAAGCTTGATATATTATTATAATGTCAAGTTCAGTTTCATATGTGCTTGTCATGAAAATTTCTATTTCAAATCTATTATGTACTAGAATGACAGATTGTAGTTATTATTGTCACATTCATCTATTTTATTTCTTAATTATTCTTGTATACATTATAATTCTCATGAAGCAAAATTGATACATTATATAGTTATTTAATAACATAGAGTAATAGTAATTTGTAACTATATGTTATTCTGAATCTTCAATCTTGCTTCTTTCAAATCTAATCCTCAAGGATAGTAGCTACAATACCATGAATCTGTAATATAGATCTTCCAATCTTTGTGGGATGATATCATAAACTATACTATAATTTGACAGAGTATGAGCCTTAAATTTCTATACACCATTAGCTAGTCAAATTTTGGCGCGCCATTGCCGGGGATTGGTGTAAGGCCCCGTAAATTTTTACTAAAAACTCGAGGTCTGTGGTGCCGAGGTAGGTTAATGTGTTAGAACGGTACAAAGAATTTTCGCGGCGAGCTTGCGAGCCGGGTACGGACTTATAGGTTGCGTAAAGCATTGTGGAGTTAGTGAAAAAAATTGTTGCAGAACATGCATTTCTGCGGTCCGTTATGCGACCGTAGAACTACTCCGCGAACTGCAGATCCGCCGTAGAGAGGAACAGGAGAAACCCAATTTTTGAAGGTCATTTTGCGGTTCATTGTGCGACCGCATAATCATTTTGCGGGCCGCACTTCCATCACAGAACCAGCATGAGAAATTCCAAAGGGTGATTCCACGCTCCATTTCGCGGCCGCATAACTAGTCTGTGGACTGCAGACCTACCGCAGACCTAACCCCACCAACCCGGTTTTGGAGGTTGATTTTGCGGTCCCTTATGCAGACCGTATACCTATTTTGCGATCCCTTGTGCGGACCGTATACCTATTTTTTGATACACTCTGCAACCGCAGACTTGAGTTCGGAGGGTTAATTTTATATTTTTTATAACCTGACCCAATTTTAATAAAAGACATAAGGGGGTCATTTGGGAGCAAAAAGCCTGGCCTTTTTAGAGAGGGGAGGAAGAAGCTCCACCTACTCATCTTGCCCAATCTTGAAGAATCAAGGAAGCCATTTGCAAAGCCATTGCCTATCCGGGTAAGTTCTTGTTCCAAATCTTCTATTCAAGTTTGTTACGGGCCTAAATAGGCCGGGGAGTAGAAGATATGACATGCATGTACGATAGAGGGGTCTTGGAGGTTGTTGAATTTTCCGGGATGAATTGTTGATTGATTTTGGTTGTGGGGTGAAGGAAAATCTAATAGGAGAACCTTGTACTCAAATTACACACCTAGTGTTTGATGAAATGTTTAAATGAGCTGAACCCATGAACCTCTTCCTAATTATGGTTTGATTTTATCATGTCTTTAAATAGATTGAAGTCGCTAGGAGTTTTAAAATGTTGTAGTAATCTAAGGAAAGCCCAAGGGAGGTATGTTGGCTAAATATCTCTCATAGGGTTATAGGTATCAAGGGGCTGGGACGGGCCGGTCGGGACTAGAGAAAAAGGAGACCGGCCGGTCTCGGTACCACTACGGTTACCAGTTTCAAAATACCGGTATTATCGGGTCCGAGCCTCGCTGGTGAAAATTTGAACCGGAACGGTTCCGGGCCTAAGGGGTTGGGCCGGACCGGTTTTATCTAATTTTTTTGTGTATTTTGTATAACTATCGTAATTTATATTAAGATAAACTAAAAATGTAAAACATAAAAACAATCTTATAAAAAGAGTGTGAATAAATTTCAAAGGCTTTAAAAGCCTTATATTTGGAATTTTGAATAAAAACTTCAAAGGCTTTAAAAGCCTTATATTTGAATATTTCATTAAGAATTTAAGATAATACAATGAAGATGAAAAAAAATTAACTTATAATTTGCAAGTTCTTTTTTTAATTGAAACTTGCAAATTAAAGTTTACATTTCACAACAACTGAATTAAAGAAAAAAGAGTAAATTCAAATTTGAGTTTTTAAATATAATCTTCAAATTTTAAAGGTTTTGCAATGCCTTAGTAAGTTCTTCATAATCGAATGAACTTCTTGTCCATCTTCTGGAGTGTTAAATTCAGATGGGTTACCATGTGTTAATATATCTCCAAGTTCCACGTCTTCTGATTTATGAACATCTTCACGTCCTTAATTTCTTCGTTCCGGTATAATCCAATCTCTGAAACATACTAAAACTTCCAAAGCATTGCTTCTCAATGAGTAACGGGTGTCTCCTAGTTGTTGTCTTGCTTGACTAAATGCACTCTCTGATGCAACAGTTTAAATTGGCACATTTAGCACGTCCCGAGCCATTGCGGAAAGAACAAGAAATTGCTTTTCATTTTCGTGCCACCATACCAACGGTGAAAATTCCTTTATGCGAGGCTCTGTTTGCTTTTGTAAGTAGAATTGAAGTTCATCTATGTTCCTACTACTGGTTTGAGTGGAAAGAAATGTAGACCAAATATTAAAACAATCAAGGCTTACATCTTCATCCATAGTAGCAGATGTAGTAGAAGTAGTACAATGAATAGTGGGATTAATATTGCCTACATTATTAGCAGCATCATCAATTATATTTGCATAATAATTATATAATTGTTGTAAATAATCGTTTAGCTTGTTCATACAACAATATATACCTGAGTTTTCTGTTGGTCCAATCTCGGTGACAATTAGACGTCTTAATAGAAGGATTTAAAACAACACCAATTAAGTAAATATGATGAATTAGAAATAAATATTTTTTGAATTTTTCTTGCATTTTTTCAACATCATCCTTATATTTTTCTTTCTTCTTAAAATCAGAGAGTAGGTAAGAAATTTCAGCTACATGTATTAAAGCCATAGTAATAGTACGGTAATATGCTCCAGAAAACTCAACAGTAGCTGTATAAAATTTATGTAAAAATTTAACAACATCATCAATGGCCTCCCAAGTATTAGTTGTTAACATACGTTTGGATCAGTACAATGCGCATTAGCAACTTCAGTTATACACAGTCTATATTTGTAGCAACATTTTAAAAATAAGTATGCATAATTCCATCTAGTAACAATTTCATCTGGCATGAATCTGGGGTTAAGGTTATGTTCGGTATACTTAGTCTTAAATTCCCCAATTCTGGATTGTCTATTATTTTCTTGAATAACACCAGCTGCTCTTCTAACGTGAGTAATCTCAGTCGAAAATAAATCAAGGCCACTTTTAACAATTAAATTATAAAATATGATATGCACACCTAACATGAAAAATTTCATCAAGTGGTGGTTGCAAATGCAATCTTAATATTGAAATAGCGGCATTATTGTTAGAAGCATAATCAAAAGACATACACAACTTTTTTATTAAGATTGTAAAGTGCAACAACTTTGCAAATGGTAGTACTTATAAAAATAATAGTATGACTCTGATCTTCATCATATTTAAAAACGACAATACGTTTTGCGTACAATAATTATCATCTACCCAATGACATATAATTGTCAAATAATCATCTCCATTAACAACATAGCCAATATCAGAAGTTAGAAAAACTCTACAAGCAAAGTGGTCAAACAAATAACGTATGTATGTCTGATATTGTCCATGAAGTCTAAAGATATCATATCTACAAGTACTTCTAGGGATACCTTTAAATAAAGGATTATAAATCCTTTGTATATACACAATAAGATATGATGAAGAAGCAAAAGAAAGAGGTAGACAACCCAAAGCATTCATTTTTGCTAACTTCTCACGATCCTTCATTTTATTATATTTCATAAGTCCTCCAGTACTAGGGTTTAGAGTTCCTCGATTTTCATCTAATCAGAGCCCCACTCTATTGGATAGGTAATTCTCATATGTCTACTAAGTGTTCCAGTCCCTCCCCCCCTCCCCCCCTCCCCCCCAAAAAAAAAAAAATTCCTCCAGCCTTATGTTTAAAATCATCTTTACAAATTTTGCATCTAATTCTATCAGTATTCTCTATTTCCTCAAAATATTTCCAAACTTTACTTCTCATTCTCCGATGACTACTAGTCGAGGCCACAGGTGGTCTACTACTAGTGCCACGACCACCCCCTACTACCAACTTCAATACTACTAGGTGTATGTCTCATTTTGAATTTTTAATTCATTATCTTCTATACCGTGATCTTCTTGTAATTGTTCATAATCTCTATTTTGTCACGACCCAAATCCTCCATCCGTGAGGTGTCGTGACGACACCTGGTTTCTACGACTAGGTAAGCCTAACATTGCGGAATAATGAAATGAAAACATAAATTTAACAACTAACATCAACAGTAATGAAGTAATTGATAGAAATGCCGCTCGACATATATAATAACGACTCCCAAAAAGAATAATCTTCCCAAGACCCAGAACATCATAAGTCACAAGCTTCTAAGAATTTACTAATTGTTCTATACATCAGTAGTTAGAAGTAGTAGAAGAAGGACTACACAAAAGATAGAGGGGGACTCCTAGGTCTGCGGATGCGACAGATGTACCTTGAAGTCTAACAGTAGTAGGTGCACAACAAATAGCGAGGCCGGAATGATGTACCCGGATCTGCACACGAAAACATGTGCAGAAGAGTAGAATGAGTACACCACAATGGTACCCAGTAAGTGCCAAGCCGAACCTTGGTCGAGTAGTGACGAGGTCAGGTCAGACCCACTAGTTTATAATAACTAAAGCAGGAAAATGTATAGTATAATAAAAGACTGAATGAAACAAGGAAAGCACAGTGATGGTAGCAATACAGTACACAGGGATAAACAGCAGGGGATCTCCCGAGATACCGTCTCGTAGTCCCAAAATAAATGAGCAAAGAGATCTCCCGAGGTACCGCCTTGTAGTCTTAAAAGTAAATATACATGGAGAACTCCCAAGGAATCGCCTCATAGTCTCAAAAGTAAATGCGTAGGGAGAACTCCCGAGGAACCGCCTCGTAGTCTCAAAGTAAATGTGTAGGGAGAACTCCCGAGGAACCGCCTCGTAGTCTTAAAATTAAATGTGCAGGGGATCTACCGAGATACTGCCCTGTAGTCCCAAAGTAAATATGCTAGGGGATCTCCCGGAATACCATTCCGTAGTCCCAAAATAAATACGCGGCTCAAACTATGGGGATAATAACTATAACACAAAATCCTACAGTTCAGACTAAGTACAAGTCAAGGAAGAAACAGGAAATCCACTAAGCATGCCGCACAGTATTCAGATAAGCATTTAAGACACGTAGACATGTTATTCTAAGCTGAACAGGATAATTACACATGCTAGTATAACTCAATTGAAGTGTAACCGATTATTACTCAGTGAAAAACGGAGTTGTTACAACAATAGCCCGGGTACGCACTCGTCACTTCACGTACATGGCGCTCACATATCACAACAGTGCCAAATCCTAAGGGGAGTTTCCCCCACACAAGGTTAGGCGAGCTACTTACCTCAAACCAAGCACAATCAACAGTTAACAATGCCTTTGCCACGAATATCCGACTTCGAATGGCCCAAATCTAGCCAAAATCAATTACATATCATAAATATAACTATAAGAAACTAATCTAGTTAATGAAATCAAAGCAAAAGCAAGAAATTATAAAATCGCACTAAAAAGGCTCCCCGGTCCCACGTCTCGAAATTGGGTAAAAGTCACAAAATATGAACACCCATTCACTCACGAGTTCACTCGTACCAAAAGTATCCAAATCCGATGTCAAAATCCCAATCAAAACCCAAAATCTTAGTTGAATAACTTCTTCTTTTCCCAAATATTCACCCCAAATCCGAAATTAAATAATGAAATTAATGATAGATTAGTGGGATATAACCAAAATCAGGTGTAGAATCATTACCCAATCGATGTCTCTGAAAATCCCTCAAAATCTCGTCCAAATCCGTGCTCCCAAACTCAAGTTTTGATAGAAATGGCTAATCCTCGTTTTTGAAAAGTTTATATTCTGCCCAGTGATTCCTTAATCGCAATCAAGGAAATAGCCTCGCGATCGCGAAGCACAACTCAGCTGCCCCAGAAATTAACTCTATGCGAACGCGGAAAACACCACGCGAACGCGATGCATTGGCCCTCAGACTTATGCGATAAACAAAACGTGTGGTCCAGCTTCCGCCTAAACACTACGCGAACACGACCTTGTTCACGCGTTCGCGAAGAACCACATCACACAATTACGCGTTCGCATACTCCTGCCCACGAGCGTGAAAAACAAATCCTTCCACTGCCCAGCTTAGCCTACGCGATCGCGAGACCTCTCTCGCGAACGCGATGAAGAAAGGTCTGCAACAAAAACACCAGAAAAACTGCTATCTTCCACAAGCCCAAAATGACCCGTTGAGTATCCGAAACTCACTCGAGGCCCCTGGAACCTCAACCAAACATACCTCCCAGTCCTAAAACACCATATGAACTTAGTCGAGCCCTCAAATCACATCAGACAACGCTAAAATCACGAATCACCCTCCAATTCAAACTTAAAGAACTTGAAACTTCAAATTTCCACAACCGATGCCGAAACCTATCAAATCACGTCCGATTGACCCCAAATTTTGCACACCAGTCATATTCAACATTACGGGCGTACTCCAACTTTCAGAATTGGATTTCGACCCCGATATCCAAAAGTCCACTATCGGTCAAAATCTCCAAAAATTCGACTTTCACCATTTCAAGCCTAAATCAGCTACAGACCTCCAAAACACAATCCGGACACGCCCCTAAGTCAAAATCACCCAACGGGGCTAATGAAACCGACGAAACTCCATTTCGGAGTCGTCTTCACACAGTTCCGACTACGATCCTAATCCTAAGGCTTAAACTTTCGTTTAGGGACTAAGTATCCCAAAACACTCTGAAACCAAAAACAAAACCCCCAGCAAAACACATAAGCCGAAAAGAGATATGGGGAAGTAGTTAATAGGGGATCAGGGCTATTACTCTTAAAACGACCGGCCGGGTTGTTACATTTTCCTTCTCTTAAAACAATCGTTCGTCCTCGAACGAGCATAGAGACATACTTGAAGTGGTGAAAAGATGAGGATAACGGCTGCGCATATCCTGATCGGTCTCCCAAGTAGCCTCCTGGACCGGCTGACCCCTCCATTAAACCTTCACTGAAGCAATGTTCTTTGACCTCAACTTTCGAACCTGCCTGTCCAAAATAGCCACTGGCTCCTCAACATAAGATAGATGCTTGTCCAACTGGACTGATATGAAATCCAACACGTGAGACGGTTCACCGTGATACTTTCGGAGCATAGAAACATGGAATAACGGATGAACTCCTGCTAGACTGGGAGGTAAGGCAAGCTCATAAGCAACCTCCCCAACTCGCCGCAACACCTCAAATGGACCAATGAACCTTTTGCTTAGCTTGCCCTTCTTCGCAAACCTCATAAAGCCCTTCATAGGCGAAATCAAAAGCAAGACCCGCTCTCCAACCATGAATGCAACATCGCAAACCTTCTGATCCGCATAAGTCTTCTGTCTAGACTGGGCTATGCGAAGTCTATCCTGAATCACCTTAACCTTCTCCAAAGCATCCTGAACAAGTCTATATCCAATAATCTAGCCTCGCGTGGCTCGAAACAACCCACTGGAGACCGACACCGCGTACCATACAGAGCCTCATATGGTGCCATTTGAATGCTGGACTGATAATTGTTGTTGTAGGAAAACTCCGCAAGGGGCAAGAACTGATCCCAAGAACCTCCAAACTCCATGACACACGCACGGAGCATATCCTCAATTACCTGAATGGTGCGCTCGGACAGCCCGTCCGTCTGGGGGTGAAATGTTGTGCTCAACTCCACCCGAGTACCTAACTCATGCGGTACGGCCTCTAGAACCGTGATGTAAACTGCGTACCCTGTCCAGAGATGATAGATACTGGAACGCCATGAATCCTGATAATCTCGCGGATTTAAACTCAAGCCAGCTGCTTGGAAGAACATGAATGAAATGAGCTGACTTGGTCAGTCTATCGACAATCACCCAAACTGCATCAATTTTCCGCTGAGTCCGTGGGAGTCCAACAACGAAATCCATAGTGATCCGCTCCCATTTCAACTTCGAAATCTCTAACTTCTAAAGCAATCCACCCGGCTGTTATGCTCATACTTCACCTGCTGGCAATTTAGGCACCGAGCTACATACTCCACTATGTCCTTCTTCATCCTCCTCCACCAATAATGCTATCTCAAGTCCTGATACATCTTCGTGGCACCCGGATGATGGAGTACCGGAAATTGTGAGCCTCCTGAAGAATCAACTCACGTAATCCGTCTACATTGGGCACACATAGCCTGCCCTGCATCCTCAATGCACCATCATATCCAATAGTGACCTCCTTAACATCACCATGCTGAACCGTGTTCTTAAGGACAAACAGATGGGGATCATCATACCGATGCTCCCTGATACTATCATAAAGAGAAGACTAGGAGACCACACAAGCCAAAACTCAACTCGGCTCAGAAATATCCAATCTAACAAACTGGTTGGCCAAGGCCTGAACATCCAGTGCCAATGGCGTCTCTGCTGCTGGCAAATATGCTAAGCTCCCCAAACTCTCCGCCCTACAACTCAAGGCATCGGCCACCACATTGGCCTTCCCAGGATGGTACAAAATAGTGATATCATAATCCTTAAGCAGCTCTAGCCACCTCCACTGACGCAAGTTAAGATCCTTCTTCTTGAACAGATGCTGCAAACTCCGGTGATCAGTGTAGATCTCACAAGAGACACCGTACAAATAGTGCCTTTAAATCTTCAAGGCATGAACAATAGCTGCTAACTACAGGTTGTGGATAGGATAGTTCTTTTCATGCACCTTCAGCTGTTTGGATGCGTAGGCAATCACCCTACGGTCCTGTATCAGCACTGCGCCGAGACCAACTCGCGACGCATCACAATAAATAGTATAAGACCCCGAACCTGTAGGCAATATCAATACTGGGGCTGTAGTCAAAGCTGTCTTGAGATTTTGAAAGCTCTCCTCACACTCATTTGTCTACCTGAACAGAGCACCCTTCTAGGTCATCCTGGTCATAGGTGCTGCAATAGATGAGAATCCCTCAACAAATCGACGGTAATACCCCGCCAAACCAAGAAAACTCCGGATCTCCGTAGCTAAGGACGGTCTGGGCCAACTCTGCACTGGTTCCACCTTCCTCGGATCCACCTTGATCCCCTCACTCGATACTACGTGACCTAAAAATGCCATGGAATCTAACCAGAACTCACATTTTGAGAACTTTGCATATAATTTCTTTTCTCTCAAGGTCCGAAGCACAGTCCTCAGGTGCTGCTCATGATCCTCCCGATTCCGGGAGTACACTAGATTGTCGTCAATAAACACAATGACGAAATAGCCAAGATAGGGCTGAAATACACTATGCATCAAATGCATAAATGCTGTTGGGGCGTTGGTCAACCCAAATGACATCACAAAGATCTTGTAATGACTATCCCGAGTCCTGAAAGCAGTCTTCGGGATGTTTGGCTCCCGAATCTTCAACTGATGATAGTCTGAACGCAAGTCAATCTTGGAAAACACTCTGGCACCCTATAACTGATCAAATAAGTCATCAATACGAGGCAAAGGATACTTGTTCTTCACTATAACTTTGTTCAACTGGCGATAATCAATGCACATATGCATAGAACCATCCTTCTTCTTCGCGAACAATACCTGGGCACCCCAAGGCGACACACTAGGCCAGATGAAGCCCTGATCAAGCAACTCCTGTAACTGCTCCTCCAACTAAGGAGGAGCCATACGATATAGAGGAGTAGAGATGGGCTGAGTGCCCGACAACAAATCAATGCCAAAATCAATATCTCTATTGGGCGGCATGCCCGGAAGATCAGCTGGAAACATATCTGGAAAGTCCCTCACTAGTGGAACTGAATCAACTGTAGGGGTATCAATACTGACATCTCTCACATAAGCTAGATACGCATCACACCCCTTCTCAACCATTTATTGAGCTATAAGAAATGAAATAACTCTACTGGCAGTGTAATCTAAGGTACCCTTCCACTCTAATCGCGGTAAACCTGGCATGGCTAGCGCCACAATCTTGGCGTGACAATCTAGAATAGCATAATGGGGCGACAACTAGTCCATGCCTAAGATAACATCAAAGTCTACCATGCTGAGCAATAATAAATGAGCTCTGGTCTCAAAACCATTAAGAGCAATCAAACACGACCGCTACACGCGGTCCAGAACAAGAGAATCTCCCACAGGAGTAGACACATAAATAGGGGAACTCAAAGAATCCCGAGATACGCCTAAATACGGGGCAATATAAGATGACACATAGGAATAAGTAGAGCCTAGATCGAATAGAACCGATGCATCTCTATGATAGACCAAAACAATACCTGTAATGACAGAGTCAGAAGCAACCGCCTCTGTGCGAATAGGAGGGGCATAGTATCTGGCCTGGCCTCCCCCTCTACAGCGGTCTCTACCTCCCTGACCTCCACCTCGAGCTGGCTGAGTAGGTGGAGTTGTAGCTGGTGCTGTAATCATAGCCTGGGAACTTATGGAGCACGATGTGGCTGAGAAGTTTGTGAAGGTGCACCCCTCCTAAGTTTGGGGCAATCCCTCACCATATGGCGAGTGTCGCAACACACAAAACAAGCTCTGGGAGCGCGTGGCTAACTCGGTCCAGGTCCGCTGGACTGACCTCTAAAAGCACCCCGTGCAGGAGGTACACTAGATACTGGAGGTGCATAATAAGGCTCCTGAGGCCTAGAAGTAGCCGGAACACCACTGGCGATTGGAAGAGCTGAATGAATGGGGCGAATCACATAGCCCCTACCATGTCGAACTGCAGCTGGGGCACGAGCACCAGAATAATGGACAGACTCTCGAGACCTCTTGTCCTCTCTCTCCTCTCTCTCCGGAGCAAGCATACCCTCCACTCTCCTAACAATACTCACAACATGCTGGTACGAGATATCCATCTCTAACTCTCGGGCCATGTTAGTCCTGATGCCGGGATGGAGTCCCTCAATAAACTGACAGACCCTCTCTCGAACTGTATAAACCAAGGCCGGTGCATGTCTAGCCAAGTCACTGAAACAAACTGCATACTCTGAAAGAGTCATAGCACCCTGGCGCAACTGCTCAAACTCCATGTGCCCCTGAGGCTCTGAGGGACATACTCTCTGAAAAACATGTCCAAGAACTGAGTCCATGTAAGTGAAGCTGCCTCAGCCGGACTGTCCAACTCGTAAGCGTGCCGCCACTGATAGGCTGCTCCTCTAAGCTAAAACGCAGTGAAACAAACCCCACTCGACTCTACTATGCCCACTGTACGGAGGATACGGTGGCATTCCTCCAGAAATTCCGGAGCATCCTTTGACACTAGGCCACTGAAAGTAGGAGGGTGGTACTTCTTGCACCTCTCTAGCCTACGCTGCTCCTTTTCAGAAACTACCGCCCTACCCTCGGGCTGAATTGGGGCTACAAGTGGCACCGATATAACCTCTGGAATATGATCGACCTGACCCCACTGCTTTGGGGTGCGAGCGGTGGGAGTCTGTGCTCGTCCCTCGGACTGAGATGTGGCAGGAGCAAGGAGAATCAACCCTGCCTGAGCTAGAGTACTGAACATGCTCATGAACAGTGCAAGGGTCTCCTGAAGAGCTGGTGCAGTAGTAGTAGGCATCTCAAGTGCCTGCGCTACGACTCACGACACCTCACAGAGGGAGGATTTGGGTCGTGACAGGTTGGTTTCAGAGCTCTAGGTTCATAGATATCGTGAGTCACAAGCCGGTTTATTTAGAGTCTCGTGGATCGGTACGGAGACGTCTGTACTTATCTTCAGGAGGCTATGAAACTGTTAGAAAAGTTACACTTCTTTGATTTCCTTGTCGTGCGAAAATTTGTTGACTTCGAAATTTTAAACTTCTATCTTCTATTCTATCAAAGGTGGTGAGGACACGTACATCCGGAGATGACCAGGCACCCGCGCCCCCTAATAGAGCCGCCTGAGGCCGGGGCTAGGGTAGAGGCTGAGGACGTCCATGTGGTGCAGTCACAAGTTTCTAAGAATTTACTAACTGTTCTATACATCAGTAGTTAGAAGTAGTAGAAGAAGGACTACACAAAATATAGAGGGGGATTCCTAGGTCTACGGACACGGCAGATGTACCTTGAAGTTTTCGTAACAGTAGCAGGTGCACAACTAATACCGAGACTGGAATGATGTACATGGATCTACACACGAAAATATATACAGAAGAGTAGCACGAGTACACCACAATGGTACCCAGTAAGTGCCAAGCCGAACCTCGATCGAGTAATGACGAGGTCAGACCAGGCCAACTAGTTTATAACAATTAAAGCAGGAAAATGTATAGTATAATAAAAGATTGGAATGAAACAAGGAAAACATAGCGATGGTAGCAATACAGTACACAGGGATAAACAGTAGGGGATCTCTCGAGATTCTGTCTTGTAGTCCCAAAATAAATGTGCAAAGAGATCTCCCGAGGTACCGCCTTGTAGTCTCAAAAGTAAATATATAGGGAGAACTCACGAGGAACCGCCTCGTAGTCTCAAAAGTAAATGCGCATGGAGAACTCCCGAGGAACCACCTCATAGTCTCAAAATTAAATGTGCAGGGAGATCTCCCGGGCTGAAATTTCCACGACATAGATCAAAGGGTCGTTCATTAGCCCTACTAGTCAAATACAGGAAAAAGAGGGATGGATTTCGACCTTGCTTTTTTAGGTGTCAGGCTAGACCGTCCCATAGTCCCAAAGTAAATATGCAGGGGGATCTCCCGAAATACCGTTCCGTAGTCCCAAAATATAAATGCGACTCAAACAATGGGGATAATAACTATAACACGAAATCCTACAGTTTAGACTAAGTACAAGTCAAGGAAGTAATAGAAAATCCACTAAGCATGCTGCAGAAAATTCAGATAAGCATTTAAGACACGTAGCCATTCTATTCTAAACTCAATTAAAGTGAAGTAGATTATTACTCAGTGAAAAATGGAGTTGTTACAACAAAAGCCCATGTACGCACTCGTCATTTCACGTACACGGCGCTCACATATCACATCAGTACCAAATCCTAAGGGGATTTTCCCCCACATAAGGTTAGGCAAGACACTTACCTCGAACCAAGCTCAATAAATTGGTAACAATGCCTTTACAACAAATATCCGACTCTGAATGTCCCAAGTCTATCCACAATCAATTACATATCATAAATATAACTATAAGAAACTAATCTAGTTAATGAAATAAAAGCCAAAGCAAGAAATTAGAAAATCGCCCTACAAAGTCTCCCCGGGCCCACTTCTTGGAATCGGGTAAAAGTAAAAAAATATGAACACCCATTCACTCACGAGTTCACTCGTACAAAAAATATCCAAATCCGATGTCAAAATCCCAATCAAAACCCAAAATCTTAGTTGAAGAACTTCTTCCCATTTTTCCCAAATTTTCACCCCAAATCCGAAATTAAATGATGAAATTAATGATAGATTAGTGGTATATAACTAAAATAAAGTGTAGAATCATTACCCACTCGATGCCTCTGAATATCGCGATCGTGGAAATAGCCTCTCGATCGTGAAGCACAACTCAGCTGCCCCAGAAATTAACTCTACGTGAACGCGAAAAACACCACGTGAACGCGATGCACTAGCCCTCAGACTTACGCGATTGCAAGCGGCACCACGCGTAGCGATGAACAAAATGTGTGGTCCAGCTTCCGCCTCATAAGAACTACACGAACGCGACCTTGTCCACACATTCGCGAAGAACCAAATCACACAACTACGCGTTCACATACTCCTGCCTGCAAACGCGAAAAACAAACCCTTCCACTACCCAGCTTAGCCTACGCGATAGCGAGACCTCTCTCGCGAATGCGATGAAGAAAGGTCTTCAACAAACAATAACAACAACAACAACCAGTAAAATCCCACTAGTGGGGTCTGGGGAGGGTAGTGTGTATGCAGACCTTACCCCTACCCTGAGGGAGTAGAAAGGCTGTTTCCGAAAGACCCTCGGCTCAAGAAGAGGAAAAGAGACAATATTAGTACCACCAATAGAAATCATATGAAAAATAACATCATGAAAATGAGAAAGTAGATGCAAAGCAAAAGCAACAAACAATACATAGATCCGACACTATGGAAAACGAAAGAGTAGTAAGACGCAACATTGCCACTAACAAAGGTCTGCAACAAAAACACCATAAAAATCTGCTATCTTCCACAAGCCCAAAATGATCTGTTAACATCCGAAACTCACCCGAGGCCCCGGAGACCTCAACAAAACATACCTACCAGTCCTAAAACACCACACAAACTTAGTCGATCCCTCAAATCACATCAAATAATGCTAAAATCATGAATCACCCTCCAATTCAAACTTAAAGAACTTGAAACTTTAAATTTCCACAACCGATGCCGAAACTTATCAAATCAGGTCCGATTGACCCCAACTTTTGCACACAAGTCATATTCAACATTACGACCTACTCCAACTTCCGGAATCAGATTCCGACCCCGATATCAAAAAGTCCACTACTGGTCAAAATCTCTAAAAATTTAACTTTCGCCATTTAGACTTTCACAGACAGTCCCCGAGTGAGAGTTTGCTCAAGATCGGGCGGCCTAAAAACTTGATTTGAACTTAGAGTAAAGATAGCCTTAAGGCGTTATAGGTAGACCCCGGATGAGGGTACGCCTAGACATGGATAGCCCCCGGACTAAAGTAACCGAGAGTGCGTTCAACTTGATCTGAAAGCGTAAACAACCTTAAGGCTTAATCAGTAGTTCTTGAGTGAAAACTGGCTCGGGCTAAACTGGCTCGGGCTCAGGTAGCTCGAGGGCTAAATAACCGGGTAAATGACCCGCATTTGCAGAAATCCTCGAGATAGGGTATCACCTCGAGGTTAGGTTTATATGAGTAGCTCCTTAGAGCTTGTCTTTTGTTTTGACAGAGATCCTCGAGATCGGGCACCATCTCGAAGCTTAGAGCGATATTGATGGCCTCTTAGAGCCTATCTTCATTTGACAGAGATCTTCGATATTGGGCACCATCTCGAGGCTTACAGTGATATTGATGGCTCCTTAGAGCCTATAGCCATGGTAGCAAAAATCCTCAAGATCGGGTACCATCTCGAGGCTAGGTTGACGCGGGGGTCTTTGATCCTCCAAACATCGTACGACAGCGTCAATCGTATGACGCGGTTGTGAAATGACCGAGGTGATCCTGCCGGTACGCCTCCCTGGAAATGGTAATGGCTTAGCCAGCATTTAATTGGCCTTCGAGGCAGGCGGACAGTCACCGCTCGCTCTATATATAGGTTTGTCTCCCCCCTTTTTTGAGGATTCCGCTATTTTGAGCAGCTATCCTTCTTCATAGAGTTCTTCTTCCTTGCATTAGGTCTTTCACCATTTTTAATTTTGAAGACTTCGCTTAAGTTACCGCTCCCTCTCTCTTGTTTCAAATAGTTATGGTTGCTACGCTAGGGTCCGTTAAGCAAGGAGAGGAAAGTTCCGCCTCCGGTCCCCGCCTGGTCGGTGGTACACTGCCGGTGTCTGGTGAGCCAACCTCGAGACATTTTGTCTCGAGGAAGGACCTTTCGTCAGAAAAACCTCCCAATGTTCAGGGCCATTGGGAGTTTGCTTCGAAGTTCATTTCTCTAATAGGACAGGGGCACCTCGAGTCAGTGAGGAAAGATTGCAGATGAGGGAAAAGGTAGTATTGCAGGTACCTTCCCCGGAAGAGAGCATCATGGAACATGAAGAGGGGTTTTTGAACGTATACACGTGCCCCTTTACGTTGGGCCCCCTTGATAGGGTCGTGCTCGACTTCTATCAGAAGTATCGGTCTACCGTGGCACAGGTTCACCCGTCGTTTTGGAGGATAGTATTGATGATGAGATTCTTTGCGGAGGAAGCAGGGCTTGAGTTCACCCTTAGTCATCTTATCAGGCTATACCGGCCCTTTCACCACGGGGGCCTTCTAACCTTGTGGTGCCGATCTACCAGGACTTTCGTTGTCGACGATGAAGAAGATGGGGACCGGGGATGGATGAGCCGATTCATCCGAGTACGGAATGTTGACATTATCCCTATGGAGTTCCTTCCATTTCCTGAGGAATGGAATTATACACGTAAGTGGTGCACTTGTGTTTTCATTGTTTTGCTTATGGTGGAGGCAGGTCCTGCAAATGCACTTTTCTTCTTTTCTGCAGCAATTTCGTAGATGCCATACGAGGTCCCCGACCTGACTGTCTGGGATAGGAAACTGGCGACTCGCTCGACTTATAATGAGTGCAAGTGGCGAGACTTATCCAAGGGTAGGTGGGAGGTAAAACACCACGGTATGCGCTATACGATTTGCTTTCTTTTGAAAAGCACTTTCTTTTTATGCGTACTGACTCCGTCATCATAGGAATTGGAGAATATTCGGAGATAAGATCGTGCCCTCTCGGAGAGGGAGAAGGGTCGTCAGCTTCGGGACCGAGGAATAATAATAAACGAAAAGAACCTTTGCAGGGCTAAAGTGCTCATAGCGAGACAAGTCTAGCCCGGAGGCTCAGAGAAGATGTATCAGCTGAGCCTGCAGCACTCGAGATTCCTGGCCTTGAAGAAAAGGTCCCTCCTTTGCCGCCGTCTTCTTCTCCCGTCGAAGGTACTTCGAGGGATGTCCGAGGCCATGGGCCGCCTACATTGAGTGGGGCATCCAGTGACCGTGCTCCAATCGAGAGTGGTTCTACTGGGGCCGATGGGTCCAGGCCAGTAGATGCGCGTTCAACTTTTGACGAGGCTCAGCGGCTTTACTCAGTGGTAAGTTTTGGTCGACTGTATTGTTTCTTAGTGTTGCAGTTTTACCTTCTCATTGATTTCCTTCTCCATACGCTTTCGACAAGCTCAAGTTTGAGCTGCTCCGTTGATGGGGAGAAATCCCTCGAGATAGCCATAGATGGGGAGAAATCCCTCAAGCTTCTTTGCAATAAAAGGGAAGATGAGTTGGTGTACTTGCGGTATGAGGCGAGTCGAAGTCTGAACTACGAAAGCTATCTTGAGGAACAATTAATTTTTGTTCTGAGGGGGTGCGTATTTCTTCTTCTATCCTCTGAGATTAACGTTTTGATACTTCAGTTGCAGAAAAAGACGGAGGACCTGGAGCGCCTTTGGGGCGAAGTTGGTCAAGCCAAGCGTGAGTGTGGTGAGCTAAAGGCTCGGGTGGATGCCCAGGTTGCGGCTAAGAAGGATGCTTTGGCCAAGGCTTTTGCCCTTGAGGTACAAATCCGGAATGCTCGCGAGAACAGCTCAGTTCGAACGGACGTGATTGTATAGCTCGAGTATGAGCTTCTGAAGATGAAGGCCGAAGTTGTGGACACCCGGGCTGAAGCCGAAGCGATCCGAACTAAGGTTGATAAGAAAGTGGCCTTCTATTTGAGAGACGCTGCCGACGCTCGAGCTGAGCTGAAGGGGGCTCTCTACCAGGAGAGTAGGAGCAAAGAGTATGCTCGGTGCAAAACTCAAAGGGAAACCCTCGAAGAGATTCATGCTAGGGGCTTTGATCTCTCGGAAGAGATAGCACAGACCAATGCGGATGAATACGACGCCAAGTTCCTTCCGTCTGATGCCGAAGATAACGAGGAAGGAGCCGATGGACCGCAATCCCCGAGGGGAAAATAAACTAGGCTTTTTTCTTTTTGATTCTTTGTACAATGTTCTTAGTGAACTTTGTAAAAGTAGCCTTGTGTCGTTTCATATATGCATATATAAAGGAACCTTCCGGTTTTCTCCTTTCATGAGTTTCTATTTGCTTGTGCATGCCTTTCTTCGTTTTGGATCTGTACGTTCGTTGGTGATTGGCTAGACGATTTGGCTTTTGAGTAGAAACCCTTAGGTTTGCAATCCAGCCCTGAGGCTTGCTGGGCTGGCCCGTAGGCTCTTTTGCGTGGGTCGGTACGACCTTTAATTTTAAGCTGGCGAAAGTGGCTCTTACGCCTTTGCCCTTAGGCGTATTCAGTTAACTATTTCGGGCTCAGTCTTCGAGCCGGATTTCGACTCGAGCTTATTGAACCTTAAGTTTTTGAATTTTATGCTGGCCCTTAGGCTCTTATGTGTTGGGTTGGTACGATCTTTGTTATGGGCTGGCGACAGTGGCTCTAACGCATCGGTTTGGTACGACCTCTTAGTGTAGGCTGGCGATAGTGGCTCTTACGCATTGGGTCGGTACGACCTCTTAGTGTGGGCTTTATTTTTCCCTCGTTAAAGACTTTTGAAGTTTTTATGTTCGCCCGAATCTTTGACGGTTCAATAAGAACCTCGATTGTGAGCCGTTTAAACGGCGATAGATGAGCACCTCAAGAGGTTTCGCTCAATGGCTGAATGATTTCGAAGCCTGTAGTTTGGAGCTGATATGATCGAAGCCCTTTCACTTAAGTCGAGGGTAGCCTGATTAACCAGTTCTTTTTGAAGCGTTTTCGAAGTAATTGAAGGCCTGTGATTTTATAGCGACGGTCGGGCGTCCCTGAGTCGCGTTAGTTTGGCTGGTACAGCCTTGTGACCGTAGTCATTGTATTTGGCCGGAGCCTTTTAGTCCCCGAGTGAAGGAGTATCAGCGTCTATATCGAGGGTATGCCTTTAGGGGTCTTACAAGTTCGGATATATAGCCTTAATTTTAAGATCGGGATTATGCCTTTTGTAAGGTCTTACAAATTTTACCATGCCTTGCTTGAGGTCTTACAGATTTGGTTACTTGGTACAAGTATGATCCATGCCTTGCTTGAGGTCTTATAGATTTGGTTACTTTGTTCCAAGTATGATTCATGCCTTGCTTGAGGTCTTACAGATTTGGTATTTGCCTTTATGAAGGTCTTATGATCTCGGGGTTGCCCGCAAGGGGTCTTATGCCTTGCTTTTAGACAAATTGATAGGGTTACCATCGGCGATAGTCCTCGAAACATCGAAAGTCTTTTGGCTCTGGAGCCGTTTTTATAAACTTGGCGCTGCCTCATTGAGGGTTTATGAGTTCGAAGTTTCTGACCCGGAGGTCATATGAATTTGAGTTTTTTGACGTCAGTCCCCGAGTGTTCGGGAATTTTCTGGCTCTAGAGCCGTTTCTTGAAAAAATAGCAGATTTCTTTGAAGCGCAAAGCGTTTTGATGGAATAAATATTTCTTGATTACTTGGCAGAAGTGTACATGTTTTCGCTGTCAAGGGCTCAGTTATTCTATATGGACACGGTTAATTCGACCGTTTGGCTCGATACATCATTCTACTATCAAAACCCTTTTTGGCTCATCTTGACTTCTTCTAGGAGGTGACCTCCCGGGGGGGATGCCCCCTAGTATTCGAGGTTAATTAAAGAGAAGCCTTGAATACTTGTTGAGTTTTCCTTAGGTAGCACATAAATGTTGCCTCGTTAAAAACCTTGCCGGTAAAACCCCTCTTGGGATAAAACCCGATCTAAGGAAAAGAGTGCAACGCATGCTTTGAAACCTAAGGTCTTCAAGCTGGGGATCACTTCGACTGTTCCAATCGGATACCTACGCACAGGTTAGTGTAAAATGTAAATGAAAAAGGGAAATGATTATACCTTAGTGCTGATGGCGCTTCGACCCTCCACATGCTCCAGCCGTTTGCTCTGAGGACGTGGTACGGTCCTTTACTCATTTAGTTGGGTGTAGCTGAGAATATATCTCGCTATTGCTTCTTCACTATTTGCTTATCTTTCGGCTCCTTCGATGTCGGAGGTGTTGATACCGGTGCCACATCGTGCACTGCGAACATCTCTCTCGCTACATGTTGTTCTCCGTAAATGGTTTTTATTCTATCCTTTGTCGGAAATTTCATCATTTGATGGAGGGTGGATGGTACTACTCTCATGTAGTGTATCCATGGGCTTCCGAGCAAGGCATTGTACCTCATGTTTCCTTCGATGACATGGAACTTGACATTTTGGGTTGTGCCGGCCACATTGACCAGGAGGGTGATTTCTCCTTTCGTTGTCTCGCTCGCCATGTTGAATCCGTTAAGGACTCGAGAGGCGGGCACGATCTGGTCGAGCAGTCCGAGCTGCTCCACCACCCTCGACCCGATGATGTTGGCCGAGGTACCTGGATCCACAAGTACACGTTTAACTTGAAATGTATTTACAAGAAAAGAGATTATCAGTGCGTCGTTATGAGGTTGAGACAGGGTCTCGATGTCCTCGTTGTTGAATGTGAGAGCGTCAACGGGTATGTAACCCTAAGTTCGCTTTTCCCTGGTGATGGATATTTTTGTTCGTTTGACGATAGGTTCCTGTGGGATGTCGACTCCTCCGACAATCATGTGGATGACATGTTGTGGTTCTTCTGTTTCATTCTTTCTGTTCGCCTCTCTTTCCCGAAATTGATTTTTGGCTCGGTCACTGAGGAACTCTCGGAGGTTCCCTTTGCTGAGTAGTTGGGCTACTTCCTCCCGTAGCTGTCTGCAGTCTTTGGTCCTATGTCCGTGCGTGCCGTTAAACTCGCACACTAGGTTGGGGTTCCTTTGTGACGGATCTGATTGTACGGGTTTTAGCCACCTGGTTTCTCTGATTTTACCGATGGCAGAGACGATGTCTGAAACGTCAATGTTGAAGTTGTATTCGGACAATCAGGGTGCCTCCGTCGGTCCTGTGTGTCTGTCAAATCCGGCTCTGCTTACGAGTCCCCGGGGATTCTGACCTCGATCTATCCTTCGATCATTTCGGGGTATGTTACATCTTGGGGCGTTTCTTCTATCTTCAGTGTATGGTTGGTACCTTTCCTTGTTTGGCTTTGGCTCATTTGCTAGAATCCTGCTAGGATATACTGAGCCCGAGGGAGCTCCTAGTTGGTCGTCCTCGACCCTGATCTTCGATTGGTATCGGTTGTGGACATCCGACCAGGTCACAGCGGGATACTCGACCAAGTTCTGCTTCAGCTGCTTCGAAGCTATCGAGCTTCGCTCGTTCAAACCTTGAGTCAAGGCCTGTACGACCCAGTCATCGGAGACTGGTGGTAATTCCATTCGCTCCATTTGAAAGCGAGACATGAACTCCTGCAAATCTCGTTTTCTCTTTGTTTGATTTTGAAGACGTCGGATTTCCTTGTAGCCACCTTGATGGCACCGGCATGTGCCTTTATGAAAGAATCTGCCAGCATGGCGAATGAGTCTATTGAATTCGGGGCGAGGTTGTGGTACCACATCATGGCCCCCTTCGAAAGTGTTTCTCCGAACTTCTTTAGTACGACAGACTCAATCTCGTCGTCCTTTAGGTCGTTGCCCTTCATTGCACAAGTGTAAGCGGTGACGTGCTCGTTGGTGTCCGAGGTTCCGTTGTATTTTGTTAGATCGGGCATTCTAAACTTCTTCGAAATGGGTTTTGGGGCCGTATTCTGTGGGAACGGCTTTTGTACGAACTTCTTCGAATCGACACCCTTCCGGATCGGGAGTGCGCCCGGAATTTGATCGATCCTAGAGTTGTAGGTCTCTACCTTCTTGTCATTGGCTTCTATCTTCTTCTCGCCCGACTCGATCCTCTTTGTGAGGTCCTCGAGCATCTTTATGATGACGGGGTCGGCTGCTGACCCGTTGTTGCTTGATCTTTCTGGTACTTGTTCGGCATGGGGAGCTGTTTTCGGTGCTGCTGTGCTTGGAGTTTTTTGGTGGCTTTGCAGTTGAGCAATCGCCAGCTGCTGTGCCTGCAACATCTCAAAAATGACGTGAAGGCTAACCTCTCACTCTTCCCGGGCTGGGGTTTTCTGAGCTTCTTGTTGGTTCTCTTGGCATATACTCATGTCGGTATGGGAGATTATGTCGACGTGTTGGGCGTTGCGCGTTGCGCGAGACCACGTCCACGGGAATTGGTTCTGGTGCATCCTCAGGGTTTTGCGGTGGTACACCAATACTTTGAACATCTACACCATTCTCCCCATGGTCCTCAGGACCGTTGTTCTCCTGTGCATTCACTGAGTTTGACATTTTGACCTGAAATCAAAGATGCTTTGGACAAGAAAAATCATGAAAGATAACTTGCGTTATATAGCAAACCAGCAAGAAAACAATCACTATTATTTTTAGCCCCACGGTGGGCGCCAAACTGTTTACCTTGAAAATGGTAATAACAATTAGATTTGATTGTGTGGTTCTAAAAATACGTGATTTATTTTTATGCTAGTTGATAGGCAATAGATGCTGATTATGAGACTAGAAAATAAGATAAGAGTTTGAAGATAGTATGTTCAAGCAAACCGAGTGGCTGAGAATCGGGGCATCGAGCCTGGTTATTCGAGGCCTCGGGGTCGAGCTCGATACTAAGTTATGGGCAGCCGGTAAAGGATTAAAAGCTTTGAGAGCTTTGATGAGGGATCTTTATGATGAATGATGAACAATAAATGAAGAACAATTGATGGAACATAATAAATGTAAGCAATCGACGAATCAAGGGAGAATGTATTTAAGTTAGAGAGCAAAGAATGTTCTTGTATTCAATATTGTGTGTTGTGTCTTATGTGTATATCTTTTTTACAAAATGACAAGGATGCCCTTTATATATGAGGGGAAATCTCAACATGGTGCAGATGCATTTATTACAAAGAAATATAGCTGGTACAACTATTTGCTAGTTTGGTACAGACTAGGGCTTCTCTTGCAGGTTTTATCAGCTTTGATCATATGCCTTGGGAACTTCCCGCTTTCTCATGATAATCATCGATATGCACTGTCTCGAGGTCGAACGTTAAGAACCCTCGGGGTTGAACCCCGAGCCGAACTTCGAGCCTTCTGGGGGTGGTCTTTACGAGGTGCCTTAATGATCACAAAATCGGACCCTCTTATTTTTGCCGTATACACCAAGGACTAGTTTGATATATACGAGTTTAAATATTGGTACTTTCTTTAATATTTTTTATCTGTTGTTTAAGGGTTTTGAGTACTAATCAAGATATCATTAAAATCATAAAGTATATTCAATTAAATTATTCTTATTTTTTCCTCAAATGAGAAGTTAATGACTGTAGGCCTTCTTGTAATAATAAGATTGAAATTCGAAAAAAAATTAATGCCTTCTTGAATTTCTTATATGACAAGTACTTTGGACCAATTTTTATTTATTTATTAAAGTGACAACTAGAAGATAGTGCTAAAGATATCTAAATCGAATTTTCTACCTCTAATGTCACAAAAAAGAACAAGATCAACTCAATATCATTCATTCTCTCTATCTAAAACCTTTTGTTAATAATGGTTTCATACCAAAGAATATTATCCAATACTTTGTCTCTTTCTTGCTTTAAGTTTTTGTTTTCTCTGAAACTTTTGTTTAGTTTTTGTTTGTCTATATCTTGATGCCCCAAATTGGACTAACTTCCACGATATTCATGTTGCCTAATAATGGAAATCAAAAGGTATATTAGTTTCTTGATATATGGGTCTTAATTTGTTCTCTTTCTCTTAAATGCAATTTGCGTAGCCATAAGAGATATTACAATTGCCAAATTCCAATGCCATAAGAGATATTCCCTCCGGTCCAAAATAAGTGATTTTTTAGTTGTTTTCACACAGATTAAGAAATTCACTTTTTAACATTAATTAGCAATAAAATTGACCATATTAACCTTTACTACTCTTCACATAAATACTCCTGACACTTACTCCAACACTATTTATTTCAAGGGCAATGTAGGGAAAAAATAATTAGTTCATTCTTGAAATCTGGAAAAATCACTTATTTTGGACCACAAAAAAAGGCCAAAAAATTATTTATTTTGGACCGGAGGGAATATATGCTACACATATAACGACATAAGAGATAAATGCAAAGAATTGCTTCTAAGAGATGACAATATACAAACTGAGAATTCCACATCTAAATTTTAGCCATCAATTAAGGTAGGAATGGCCTAAAATCATAATCAATCACTTGAATATCAACAGAGATGGAGGTAGAATTTGAAACTTATGAATTTCTATAACTTTTTAAGTTAATATAAAATAATAATTGAGGTTTTACGGTCAATATTTATTTATATTTAGTTGATTTTTTTAATATTCATATACATAACATAAGCAAAAGTTACCGAGTTTACGTAAATCTATAAGTTACACGGTAAATCTGTCCATGAACATCAATTGGACACCCCAGAGTCATGAGACATGTCATGATCACTCTTCAACATATTCCACTACAGGAGCGGCAAACGGGCAGGTCGTGTAGAATATGGGCAGATCGAAGACGAGTTAGGCAAAAATAAATAAAATATCTGATCCGTTCATATTTAATACGATTAAAAAATGAGTTAACCAACTGATAATATCAAATTCAAATATTGGACACCCTAAAGTCACCAGACACCTCATGATCACTCTTCCACTTATGCCACTACAACTTATAAAATCGTTGCACCTCAGGTCAAAGGTGTCCCAAAAAATCTTCGATTCCCACTTTGGAAATGACACAATTGCATGTGTCCAAATTTATTCTTGTTCGATTAATTGTACCAATTTGAGGAGCACACTAACCAATTTGTCTCTTGGTTCAAAAACAAGGCCTCGTGACTAGCTAATTCTATGGAGCTAACTATATTACCCATCAATATCCTAGCTATTTTGAAATTTTAAATAATATCTTGATGATATATATCGCTTATAACATTAAAAAAGGAAAAAGAAAATTATATTAAAAAAATATTCATTTAAGTCGTATGTTATTCGTCCTCCTTGAGCCGATGTCTATTTTAAATAATCTCTCTATCCTCTCTCTATACCTATGAGATCAGGGGCGGAGCTACAGTAATGGCTACGGGTTCGGTCGAACTCAGTAGCTTTTGTTCAAACCATATATTTGTATTAAGAAATCCAATGAATATATACAAATGATTGATTTAGAACCCAATAACTTAAAAGGATTATAATCCCGAACCCATAAGGTTAAAATCCTAGCTCCGCCTCTGTATGAGATTACACTAAATTCGTTGTTGCACTTCATTCATTTCATTTTGATTTCATAATATTTTTGTATTACTTGTGTTGTTTTGAACTTTTTACACGTTACTTTGACCCCGGGCTCTAATTTTTGATAGTGTGCCTCATTTCTCTTATTTTAATTGATCTGTAACAATTTGTCTAACCTATTTTTCATTGATTAAAAAAAATTATAATCAAACTCATTTTCCCTTTCTGATATATTCTTTCGTTTGAGTTATTTTGTAAGAATCTTTTACTAAAATGTAAACGGCCGAGAACATTGGAGCAACGATAAAGTTGCATGTGTTTGACTTATAGGTCATGAATTCGAACCATGGAGTCAATCACTATGCCTGTATCATGGTAGACATCCTACATCACACTCCTTTGGGGAGCAGCCCTTCCTCAAATTCTATGTGAATACGTAAAGTTTCGTACACCGAGCTGTTCTTTTATTTATTTATTAAAATTCAATTCCTATCTAACAGTATGTACTTTTTTGGGATGTTGACAGTGTTGTCTTGGTCCATATGGGATCACATGGTTGGCTTACAATTATATAATCCCCACGCCGCACCCTTTTCGAAATATTCTTTACTTAAATTATTAAAATATTCATTTATTCTATGGAATTTGTTTACAAGATAAAGGAGAAGTTGATCGTTTTTGGGTCAAATCCGTGCACCAACTTATCTTGAATTTTCTCAACCACGTGAATAATTTAGTTAAATTTTATATTTCTGTGGTAGTTATCTCCTGTCAACGTCTTTTGATATATCTTCAAAATATAATTATATAATTTAATATATTATAATGTCATCTTTTCCCAATCACATTTCGATCTTGCAGCCAGTGGCGGAAGCAGAATATTTAGCTAAAAAATTCAGAAAAATGAAAAAGAAAAATAGTAAACACGTAAAGAAGCAAAGAAAATTCAACATCTCATATACAAATATGAAAAAAAAAATATTTAACCTTATATATGTAATACAATTTTCTGCAAAAGGTATTCGGCTGAATCCCGTTCCACCCCTATTGCAGCTACTGAGACTTTAGTATAGTGGTGAAATTGAGGTGCTAAGATCTTTGACGAGTATTATAAATGAAATTGCAAATTTTTTTTTCCTCTCTACCTATTTTTCAAACTTTTTTTTTTTCTAAACCTTCTAACCGAACTT
>NW_017670991.1:8939-66023 GCF_001879085.1 Nicotiana attenuata | reverse complement strand
CACGAGCCCGAATATATAATTTGTTTTCAAATCCGACCCCAAAACGAGGTCTAAATCATAAATAATCAAAAAGCCCTAATTCTACCCAAATCCCTAATTTTCTACCCTTAATCTCATGATTTAGGCCTAGAAATCTTGTGGGTGTTGATGGAAAATGAAGAAAATGAGTCTAAGATTACATACCTATGAGTTTGTGGTGAAATCCTCTTTCAAAAATCACCCAATTTGGAGTTGAAATGAAGAAGTTATGAAATTTTGATGAAGTCCCGTAATGGCTACTGTTTTAAAATCGCTGGGCAGACCTTCATCGCATTCCCGATGGGTCTGCCGCGTTCGCGAAGAGCAGCCTTCGTCAGGCTTATGCGATCGTGAGTCCTCTTATGCGTTCGCGAAGGGTTGGCCCCCCTGACCTTCGCGTTCGCGGGCCTATGAACGCGTTCGCGTAGAGGAATGTTCACTTCCCAGACCAGCCCCCCATTTACACTATGCGTTCGCGGGACGTGGGTTGCGTTCGCGTAGAGCAACCCCCCAGTGCTTTGCGTTCGCGATCCTTCCCTCGCGTTCACATTGAACAAAATCACCCCTGTCCCCATTTACCTTACGCGATCGCGAGAGTGACTGCGCGATCGCGAAGAACAACAGGCCTGAGCACCTTTTGCAGATTTTCTGCAATTTTTCCTAAGTTCAAAACTTCCCGAATCACCTCCGAAACACACCCGAGCCCTCGGGGATCCTAACCATACGAACTTATCTGTGCGATCAAATCGCCAAAATAACCTCAATATCAATGAATCAAACCTCAAAATCAAGAAATTTTCTCAAACTTCATCAACGTATCAAATTTAGCAATTTAGGTCTGAATCACGTCAAACGACGTATGTTTTTCACCAATTTTATAGACATCTAAATCATATATAGACCTGTACCGTACGCTGACAAAACTAACGGTCCCGATACTACGATACNTATATATATAAAAAATAACTACCCATTCAAATTGGGTGGGAGTACTTTCAAGTTTGAGTTTTTAAATTATTTTAAAATAAAAATCAAAAATAAATTTACCTATAAAAACAAAAGAAAAAAGAGAAGAAAAATTGCCCATTCAAATCGAGAAGTAGCTTCAAGTTGGAGTTTTAAAATAAAAATAAAATTAAAAAAAATAATGAATTACCAATTCAAATTGGGGAGTAGTTTAAAATTGGAGTTCTAAAATTATTTTAAATTAAAAAAACGAAAAATCTATTTATATATACATATAAAAAACGAAAATAATTAAATAAAATAAAAAACTACCACACACACATATATATATATATATATATATATATATATATATATATATATATATATTATATATATATATATATAAACATACATATAAATACGCGTATATAACGCCATCTAGTCATGGGTCAATGTACATGTATAAATGAATGAAATGCATGAAAATATGTTAATAATCTCAACATTCCTTTCGTATTAACTTTATCAACTGCGTATTATTCTGAGACCCATGAACAGAAGATATAATAATATGTCACATGGGAAATCAAGAACATAGAGACCCCTAGTATTTTTATGAATAGTCGTTTATGAAAGTTGTGCGTTTACTCGTTTCTTTTTGTATCATTTGGATCATGCCATAAAGAAAGAAGGGATAGACTTAACATACCTGAGCCGATTCTCTTGACAATACTTCCAACACACGTCAATTGCGACAGTACACAGCGGCGAATCGAAGTAGGGGAAAATCCGAATGATGTTCGTGAGAATGATTGTACCGTGCTCTCTTAGAATTGCAAATCTCGTTGCTATCACGTAGTGTAACTTTGTATATAATTTTTTGCTCAAAAATCCGCTACTTTGCTAAATCCTAATTTACGTTCCTTTAGAAGTCTTATATTGAATAAGTAGATTCTTGAAAAATTTGAAATTCTTGAGCTTCACCCGTGAGCTTAAGCAAGTCTATGAATCAAGATTATAATTGGTAAAAGAGTTATCCATTTTAAGATCAAACGTATCCTTTCAATTATAGTATATCATCTAGATTACTTCTAATACTTGAACCAAAAAGTTCTCAAATTTTCCACATTACCAAATGACATTATGAGTCATTTATTAGGGGTGGTTTTGCTGCCACGTTGGGGAGGAGGTTGGTCTTATCCAAATTTATCCACTTAATTACTTAATTAATTTGTTACATCCCGCATTTTCGTACGATAAAGTTTCGTCGTAAGTTAATCGACGTAAGTTTGGGAATGAGATTATTGTGAGATTATAATGATTGTACTATTTCAAACAAGTGATGAGTAAATTTGTGAAGGTGAGATGGTGAGCAAATCAAAGAAAATGAATCTCGTCGAAATTTGACATTTTGCAGTAAAATACGGTCTAAGTTATAATACCCTGTTTTTATGGACTAGTGCTAAACAAGGTACCACATAACCATAATAGTAAAGTGTATTAAAAGTGAATTGTATTTTAAGTAATTTGAGATAAATCCTAATTATGTAAATAAATGGGTAATTATTGGTTAATGATAGAGTAACAAATTAATTAAGTAATTAAGTGAATAAATTTGGATAAGACCAACCCCCTCCCCAACATGGCAGCAAATCCACCCCTAATAAATGACTCATAATGTCATTTGGTAATGTGGCAAAATTTGAGAACTCTTTGGTTCAAGTATTAGAAGTAATCTATATGATATACTATAATTTAAAGGATACGTTTGATCTTAAAATGGATAACTCTTTTACCAATTATAATCTTGATTCATAGACTTGCTTAAGCTTACGATGAAACTCAAGAATTTCAAATTTTTCAAGAATTTACTTATTCTATATAAGACTTCTAAAGGAACGTGAATTAGGATTTAGCAAAGTAGCGGATTTTGAGCAAAAAATTTCATACAAAGTTACACTACGTAATAGCAACGGGATATGCAATTCTAAGAGAGTACGGTACAATCTTTCTCACGAACATCATTCGGATTTCCCCCTACTTCGACCCGCCGTTGCGTGTTGTCGCAATTGACGTGTGTTGGAAGTATTGTCAAGAGAATCGGCTCAGATATGTTAAGGCTATCCCTTCTTTCTTTTTTTGCATGATCCAAATGATACAAAAAGAAACGAGCAAACGCACAACTTTCATAAACGACTCTATTCATAGAAATACTAGGGGTCTCTATGTTCTTTATTCCCCATGTGACATATTATTATATCTTCTGTTCATGGGTCTCAGAATAATACGCAGTTGATAAAGTTAATACGAAAGGAATGTTGAGATTATTAACATATTTTCATGCATTTCATTCATTTATACATGTACATTGACCCATGACCAGATGACGTCATGTACGCGTATATATATATATATATATGTATATATATATATATATATATATATATATGTATATATATATATATATATATACACACACACACACACATATGTGTTTGTGTGTGTGTGTATAACGGATATAGGAAAAGGTTACGGCGTTATATACGCACCACCACCAGATCAGCTGGTACACGTTGATGATTTTTCCACTACTAAAAAATAGACCTATGCCAATAGTTTTTTTAGCAACGGTTACTCAAACTGTCACGACCCGGATTTCTCACCTTCGGGAGTCGTGATGGCGCCTACTCGTAGAAGCTAGGCAAGCCACGTAATTATGAATTCTTAACTCTTTTGTTTCAATCCTTTTTACAACATATATTGACAAGTGATAAACATTTAAATAACAGCGGAATATGAGATTTAAGCGGAAGACTTAGACAAAATGAACCAAAATGATAATAAAATCCACATATGCCTCTACCCAGAAACTGGTGTCACATCATTCATGGACTACTAAGATTACTACATACAATGGTTTGAAAGAAAGTAACACTGTCTGTCTCGAATACAAGTGATAACAGAACATAATAAAAGATAGAGGAGACGCCGGGACTGCGGACGCCTGCAGGGCTACCTCGGTGTCTCGGTGGACTGAAGGCTGGCTCCCGAACTACTGCTGCTGTCCTAGTGCTGCCTCGGTATCTGCATAGAGTGCAGAGTGTAGTATCAGCACAACCGACCCCATGTGCTGGTAAGTGCCTGGCCTAAACCCGGCGAGGTAGTGACGAGGCTAGGACCACACTCCAGATAAACCTGTGCAGTTATATATATATATATATATACATACATCGAAAAATAAACTAGAGCAAACAATTAAAGCTGGGAAGGGGAAACATGCTTCGGAGGAATAACAGATAAAACAAAATCCCAAGAGAATTATCAAGAAACCAAAATTTAACTGCTAACAAGGATAATGAAAAACAAAGGCAGATTTCACTCTCGCTCCACATCTCATTGCAGGCGTGCAACCCGATCCCATTTCTCATATCTTGTGGTAGGCGTACCACCCGATCTCATTTCATCATATCTCGTGGTAGGCGTACCACCCGATCCCGTTTCATCATATCTCGTGGTAGGCGTACCACCCGATCCCATTTCAACATATCTCGTGGTAGGCGTACCACCCGATCCCATTTCATTAAATCTTGTGGTAGGCGTACCACCCGCTCCCATTTCATTAAATCTTGTGGTAGGCGTACCACCCGCTCCCATTTCAAGCCAATACAAAATCACAAGGAAATCCCGGCAAGGGAACAAAAGCAATATAATAACCTCCCGGCAAGGGAACAACAATATTGAAACAAACATCCCGGCAAGGGAGAATCAGCTATAACCAATCTTAACTCAACTTCTACTTAGCTCAATTATTTCCAATACTCAGTCATAAATAAATTCCACGAAAATAAACTAAATCCTTGCCCAATATCGAGATTCATCAATTAAAGCATCCGGAGAATCATTTAAGAACACAACAAATGTCAATTTAAGACTCACGGTCATGCTCGACACCAACGTATAGATACTCGTCACCATGCCTATACGTCGTACTCAACAAGAAGCAATTAGCAAATAGGACACAACTCCTAATCCCTCAAGCTAAGGTTAGACCGGACACTTACCTCGAAATTCCACGGCCAACTCAAGCCTCAAACACCGCTTTTCCTTTAAAATTCGGCTCCAACCCAATCGAATCTATACATAATTAACTTAATAACATCAATAAATGCTAAACAATCCAATTTCAATGCTTAATTATAGCTTTCTAATCATTCTTCCCAAAATTCCAAAAATCAACCCCGGGCCCGCTTGGTCAAAACACGAGGTTCGAACCAAAATCCGATCACCCATTCACCCACGAGCCCGAATATATAATTTGTTTTCAAATCCGACCCCAAAACGAGGTCTAAATCATAAATAATCAAAAAGCCCTAATTCTACCCAAATCCCTAATTTTCTACCCTTAATCTCATGATTTAGGCCTAGAAATCTTGTGGGTGTTGATGGAAAATGAAGAAAATGAGTCTAAGATTACATACCTATGAGTTTGTGGTGAAATCCTCTTTCAAAAATCACCCAATTTGGAGTTGAAATGAAGAAGTTATGAAATTTTGATGAAGTCCCGTAATGGCTACTGTTTTAAAATCGCTGGGCAGACCTTCATCGCATTCCCGATGGGTCTGCCGCGTTCGCGAAGAGCAGCCTTCGTCAGGCTTATGCGATCGTGAGTCCTCTTATGCGTTCGCGAAGGGTTGGCCCCCCTGACCTTCGCGTTCGCGGGCCTATGAACGCGTTCGCGTAGAGGAATGTTCACTTCCCAGACCAGCCCCCCATTTACACTATGCGTTCGCGGGACGTGGGTTGCGTTCGCGTAGAGCAACCCCCCAGTGCTTTGCGTTCGCGATCCTTCCCTCGCGTTCACATTGAACAAAATCACCCCTGTCCCCATTTACCTTACGCGATCGCGAGAGTGACTGCGCGATCGCGAAGAACAACAGGCCTGAGCACCTTTTGCAGATTTTCTGCAATTTTTCCTAAGTTCAAAACTTCCCGAATCACCTCCGAAACACACCCGAGCCCTCGGGGATCCTAACCATACGAACTTATCTGTGCGATCAAATCGCCAAAATAACCTCAATATCAATGAATCAAACCTCAAAATCAAGAAATTTTTCTCAAACTTCATCAAGTATCAAATTTAGCAATTTAGGTCTGAATCACGTCAAACGACGTATGTTTTTCACCAAATTTTATAGGAACATCTTAAATCATATATAAGACCTGTACCGGACGCTGGAACAAAAATACGGGCCCGATACTAACATGTTCTAATCAAATTTCATTTCAAATTTCCTTAAACAATTTCAGAAAATAATTTCTTCCAACAATTTATTTCTCGGGCTTGGGACCTCGGAATTCGATTTCGGGCATACGCCCAAGTCCCATATTTTCCTACAGATCCTTCGGGACCGTCAAATCACGGGTCCGGGTCCATTTACCCAAAACGTTAACCGAAGTCAAAATAACTCTTTTTATAACAAAATTTTACCATTTTTTTTTACAGATTTTCATATTTAAGCTTTCGGCTACGCGCACGGACTGCGCACGCAAATCGAGGTGACTCTAAATGAGGTTTTCAAGGCCTCGGAGTCTTAGAATTTAATTTAAAGCAAGTGATGAACTTTTGGGTCATCACACAAACGTTGCAATAAAATACCTATGGCAACGGTTACAACTGCCGCATAATCTTCTCAGACCTACTAAGGTAGGTAGTGAAACAAACCGTTGCATTAGGACAAAAATCGTCGCTATAGATTGATGTATTGTGAAGTTGTCTTAATCCATTGCAACAGAATCATCTTTGGCAACGGTTCTTGAAAAAAAAAAGGGCTATTGGGTCGGTTTTACTTTCCCTCCCTATTTTCCCTCTTCTAACTTTTTCGCGCCTTGTTTTCACAAAAGAGAGACTAAGAGTATCAAGGAAAAACAAAAAGAAAAAGTAGAAGTCCTAATACAGATACAAAAAACAAAAAGCCTAAATTTGATACAAGCCCTAAAAGACCTACCGTCCACACTCATGCTACCATCGAGAAAGGCTTACGGGAAAATCAAAGAGATTTGTTCAGCCCTAAAAGACCTGCCGTCCCTGGAGAATCTGATCTCTATTCAACTCTCTTTTTCTTCAAAACAGGTTTGTTTTCTCAAATTTTTCCTAACTTGTTGGCGTTCGGATAGCCTAAATTTGATACTTTCTGTTTTCTCTAAGAACAGAGAGCTTATTGAGGCATCTCCAGCTTGAAGCTAGCTTAAGTCTCATCTCCTTTACACTAGGTAAGATTCATGTTATATACTTGTTTATTAATTTATTTATTTTTCAAGTAAAAGATAAATTGGGAATAAATTATTGGGGTGGAGAAGAATCTTTTACCTTCATTGGTGTTCTAATTTGTTGCCTAAAGTTCGAAATGGATTTCAGATATGCCATGGCATACAAAATCTCATATCTCTTTTCCCTTATGTGTTTGAGCAATTAATTTTTGGTTAAGATTGTGGAGTCTTCATTCTTGAAGCAATTCTCATTAGATGTAATGACTTTAAAATTAGGAAGATGACCCTTGAGAACTTTGGTATGAATGCTTCTGCTTTCTGTTATTCATCTCTTAGTTCGTTACTTTGAGTCAATAGAAAGTTAATATGACAAGCAAGAGCCTCACGTTTTTATTTTGATTATAGATCTCAAAACCTTTTTATTCCAAATGCGAGGTTCAAACCGTGACATCACATAGACAATATCAAGCATCTTCACATAAAGGCTTTCCCTCCTGTTGTAATAGAATCACAACATTTAAAAGCTCATGAGGTGTAGATGTGGAAATATTATTTCCTCAAATAACCTAAAAAGTCTCTTGCATAAGCGCTAAGGCAAAGAACAATAGTGAAGCAGGTCATGCGTCTTATTACTCTTTCTCGTCCTTGCACATAGGTTCCCCAATCTGTCTTGCAGACATGGGCTACGAAAAGTTGCTGAGCAATCTGCAGAAGCTTTTTTTGTCGTTAGCATTTACTGTTATATTTGCTATAAAATTTTGGTTTTCATATCTGTTTAGAATGACAAAGGTTTCTTGAAATCTATGTTACTAGGTGGCGTGGAAATATTTGGCCTGAAAATCTAAGCTACAACTTTCTCTAACCTCTGGATCTCTTCAAATTATCTTTTGTCATAGACCATTTACGTCCTTCATTATGGTGTGCGTCTCATGAGGTTCTCTTGTTGGCACAATATTGAACCTTGTTATTTTTTGTTCTGGAAAATCTTTATCTTCAACCACATCAAGTTATATACAATTTTCGTTCATTTTCTAAATATTATTGAATAACAATGTTTTAACAAGTATATTCACATGCCTTTGTTGCTTTCATTAAATCATGAATGAGATTTGAGTTGTCCATTTTTTCCTTAAATGTGTGAATTCTACATGCTTAATTGTCGGACTAGTTTGGACTCTTTCCTCTATTGATTTCTGATTCTATTAGCATGTTTTCAATGAAAAGTTTAAGTATGATTGGGTTTCAGTGATGAATTTAGCACCTATTTGTGGAAATCTACTTACGTCAAATGATTGAGTTAATATGGAAGATGACAGAACCAGGAATCTGACCACCAGTAGGTCAGAGTCATTTCTGGCGAAATCAGTGCAATATTTTTTATCACAGTATTGCAAAGTGTATCTGTTACATAACTCTTCATGTGAATATTAAATCATGTTACTGCACTGTTCTTTCTTTCTATTCGTTTTACATCCTGACTAACAATGTGTTTTTCATAAAGGATGAAGATAGTGTTTTGCATGATTTGTAGTCTTTGTGTTCAATTCATCTCTATATTTTGTTATCTTCAGTGGGTAATTGGGTTTGTTTAGATGCTGATTTTTAGTGATTTTCCGCTTATTTGTATAAAGAGCTCTGTTAACAAGTCAACGTTTGTATAAAGAGCTCTGTTAAAACAAAGGTTTAATTAACAGAGAAGTCTCCCCTTTAAGTAGTTGTTAGTTTGCTTGTTTGTTCTTTATATTTTCTTTTTTGAGTTGGTGGTGGTGATTTATCAGCTCCACAATCATTTAATAAATTTGTATTTGAATTATAAAAATACTGCAAAAAGTAATAAGTAGAGAGCTAATCATAATTAGGAATTAAATATTTACTTAAATGCAAAGAGTTAATACCTCTCTTTTCAGTAGATGCTCAGTTACTATGTAAATTGGCAATATCAACATGATTCTCTTTTTTATGATGATTTTTATCACTATGGACAACAAGTCAGCTGCTTACTATATCATATTTAGGCAATGTCAAGATAATTGGATAAGCACGATATGAGAAGTTCCTCTGTTATAATGCATTTAACTTTTTAGTATTATTACATATATGCTACTTTAGCACATTAGTTGGTCTCACCATTACTATCATTGTCATAGTCTGCAACTCTTTCTTTTTGTGCAATAGAGAAAGTTTTAAATTAAGTGATATAATTATGTATCTCCAGTAATTCCTGAAATTTGTTATTTAGATCTTAATTTGCACTTGTGACCCATAGGGGATTTAATATTCAATGGATAATGGAGATAAAAGTTGGATGGGTCTCCGAAGATCCACAGATGAGTATATTCGTGGAGTAAATGATTTTCTTGATAAGGCATTTGAACGGGCTTCCCAAGGCAATGAAATATTATGTCCTTGCAAAAAATGCGCTAATTGTTATTGGCGTATTAGAAATGTGGTAGAGAATCACTTGGTTGGTTATGGATTTATTCAAGGATACACCAAATGGATTTTTCACGGGGAAAAAATTTCCTCGAGAAATAATCCACATCCAAGCAATGGTGATGAAGGTTTTAACATGCATGATGATATTGATGGACTACTTCATGACACTTTTAGAAATGTTGAGGGTGACATGAGGCATGAAGAAGGTGTGCAAGAGGGACCATCTGAAGATGCAAAGAGATTTTTTAAATTAGTGGAGGAAGGAAAACAAGAGTTATATCTGGGGTGTGAGATTTTTTCTAAACTGAGTTTCACCATTCGATTGTACTTAATCAAATACATTCATGGCCTGAGTAATGTGGCTTTTTCAGACTTGTTAGACTTGTGAAAAAAGGCATTTCCATTTGCTAAGCTACTCGAGTCTTTTTACAAGGCAAAAAATAAGATAAAATATTTGGGTCTTCATTATGAAAACATACATGTGTGCCCTAATGATTGCAGCTTTTCTGGAATGAAAATGAGAAGAATGATAATTGCTCTGTATGTGGAACTTCTAGATGGAAGAATGTTGTTGATGGCGTGACTAATGCAAGCCCCAAAATCCCTGCAAAGGTTTTAAGGTACTTTCCCTTAAAGCCTAGGCTTCAGAGGATATTCATGTGCTCTGAAACAGCTGCAGCTATGAGATGGCATGCTACTGAACGACCCAATAATGGGAATTGAAGACATCCTGCTGATGGGGAAGCGTGGAAGAATTTTGATTTCTTGCACAAAGATTTCTCTCGGGATTCTCGTAATGTTAGATTGGGTATTTCAAGTGATGCTTTTAACCCGTTTTGAACCATGAGCATTTCCCATAGCACATGGCCTTATGCTAATGAACTATAATTTATCACCATGGATTTGCATGAAGCCGGAGCATATAATCCGGTCAATGATCATTCCAGGTCCTTCTTCACCATGAAATGATATAGATGTGTACTTACAACCACTAATTGCTGAATTTAAGGAACTATGGGAAACAGGGGTAGAAACATATGATGCTAAATCTGACCAAACGTTTCAAATGCGTGCAGCCTTGTTGTGGACAGTTAGTGATTTTTCTGCTCTAGCAATGCTTTCTGGATAGAGCACCAAGGGGAGACTGGCATGTCCGACTTGTAATTATGGCACATGCTCTCGGTATCTCAAACATAGTCGTAAGATGTGTTACTTGGGTCATCGGTCATTTTTTCCTCCTGATCATCCATTTCGAAGAGATAAGAAATCATTTGACGGAAAAGAGGATCACAGAACAACACCTACTCCCTAGTCAGGTGTAGATGTGTCAGAAGAATTGCGTGATTTAATCATGTCTTTGGAAAGGGTCAAAAGAAACGGCGCCGGGGTAATGAGGGTCCGTGGAAGAAAAAATCAATATTTTTTGAATTGCCGTATTGGGCACACAACAAATTGAGACACAATCTTGATGTAATGCAGATCGAGAAGAACATATGTGATAGTTTGCTTGGTACTTTATTGGACATGCCTGGAAAGTCAAAAGATAATGTATATTCTCGCTATGACTTTGAAGATATGGGGATACGAAAAGAGCTTCAACCATTAAAAGATAAGGATAATAAAAAAGTTTATTTGGCTAAAGCTTGTTTCTCCATGAAACCAGAAGAGAAAAAGTTATTTTGCACTGTTTTAAAAAATGTGAAATTACCAAAAGGGTGTGGGTCAAATATATCACGACGTGTGGAAGTGGAGGAAATGAAAGTATCAGGGTACAAGAGTCATGATGCTCATTTTATCATGCATTGCTTGCTCCAGGTTGCAGACAGAAAAGTGTTGCCCAAGAGTTTCTTTGGCCTTGATTAGGTTGGAGAACTTCTTTAGAGCCATATATAGCAAGGTTATAAGGCGAAGAGATCTTGATAAAATGCAATCTGAAATCAATAAAATTGAATGTGGCCTTGAAAAGATCTTTCCTCCAACTTTTTTGAAATAATGGAACATTTGCCTATCCATTTTGTAGATGAAATTAAGCTTGGGGGTCCGAATCATTTACGTTGGATGTATTCTATTGAGAGAAATCTGTGTAAGTATAAGGCATTTGTTCTTAACCGATATCATCAGAAGCGTCAATAGCGGAGGGATTTTTGGGCCGAAGAGTGCTTGACCTTTAGTTCGACATACCTACATGATGAGGTGAAAACAAGATTTAGCAGGTATCGTACAGAAGATGATGAAGGGGTTGAAACAGAGGGAGATGATATGTCACCTATATTCCCTAAGATAGGCCATCAATCGGACATCAGAAGAAAAACAAAGGCAATGCATTTACCATGGGTTTACAATTATATTTTGAAGCACATCGATATGTTCTGTTCAATACCGGAGATGAACAAATGGAGATGTTTATCCAGTAAAATAATTATCATTTTTATTATAAACTTTATTAATTTATTTATATGATATGATAATTTATACTTTATTCATAAAGGCCTAATATATGAATCTAAAATATTCATGTTTGCAGGGAACATAAGAGTTTAATTGATAATAATACAAGATCAAATGCATGGATTATAGCACGAAATCATAGCCAGGAATTCGGCAACTGGTTCAAAGAGAAAGTTAAAACTGTTGAAGTGCCAAATCATTTACGATGGCTATCTAAAGGGCCTAATATAGTTGCAAATAGATATACTGTATATTTTGTCAATGTATATCGATTTCATACGATAGAACGAGATAGCCGAGTCAAGACTCAAAATAATGGAGTGACTCTGTCAGCAAAAACTGATAGTTTTGCTAGTGCTAGAGATTCAAATCCTATCGATGGAGAGGTTATCTATTATGGATCTTTCCAAGATATTATTGAGATTGATTATTGGGGTTGTTTTAGTGTTATATTGTTTAGATGTGATTGGTTCCATAATGAAATAGATGAGTATGGCTTAACTCGGGTATACTTCAACAGATTATGTAGTGTCGGTGACCCCTTTGTATTGGCATATCAAGTGCATCAAGTTTTTTATGTGGAGGATCCAATAGAGAAAGATGTTTATTACCCAATAAACAGAGGCCCTGTTGACTTGTATGATTTGGAGGAAGAGAATTGTGATAATAATGCAGACACATTTTGGAGGGAGCTTCATGATGACATTGGTTCATCAGTTAGATTACCTGATGTTGATGTTATATGGTCGAGAGAAAATGTTCCTAGTGATGTCATTGATATGCCATCTCATCCAGAACTTTTACAAGATACAAATATAGAAACATCGGAAGAAGAGGATGATATTGATGATACTGATTGGGATTGGATGGATGCTGATGATTGAAGAGTAATTTCTGAACTTTTTTTGAATATACAAATATGAAAACTTCAGAAGAGTTCTCTTTTGCATTTTCTTCTATTCTTCTTTGTACCATCACTTTGAAAGAAAATGGACAAGAATGTTATTTGATATTGCTTCTTTGATTGTTCTATAATTTTATTTGAATGTAAGTTTCTTTGCCTGTTGTGTAATTTTGGATCGTAAATCAAGTATTTTTCTTCACGTCAATCATGATTTCAGGTCTTTAAATTTGTTGGTAGATAGGAACAATGTTTAGATTGCTTTCTTATATACTGATTTTGGCTCTAACTATTTTATGTTTTATCATTTTGACAGAGTTTGATAGTCATGAGACAAGCCGAACGTCTGAAACAAAAGAAAAAATGAAAAACTCGACATGTATTAATGCTGGAACACTTGCCACTTTGGCATACCAAAAAAAGTTATCATTGACCAGAAAAACAAAGGTTCCAGCTAGCTATATACGGTCAAGTGAAGAGCGTGAGCATCTTCCAAATTTAGTTGAAGACCGTTAGATACTAATTGAAACAACCACCCCTGCAACAGAAATATTAGAGGAGCAAATGCAATTGAATTCAACTGTTGATGAACAAGAACAATGTGAACAACAAGGGAAGAATTTTCGTACAAATACTAGCATTCTTTTTCAATTATAAAATTGAATTATATGTAATTTTATGGTTACCTATGGCTGTATTATTGTAGGGTCTTCTGCTCAAAAAAGGAAAAGAGGTAAAACAAAGATGTTAAGTGTACATGGAAGGCATGACCAAAAATTGATCGTAGAAAATGAGCACAATCAACCTGTTGGTCCTAGTAAAGATGTTGTGACAGAATTGGGCAGTTTCCTTGGAACATTAGCAAGGAAGGCGAATCTTTACCCTCTTGATATATATGATTGGAGGAAAATGGACACAAAAGACGATTTGTGGGCATATACCAAGGTTTGAAGTTTCTAATTCAATTTTTGTTTGAATATATTCAATACTTTTTTACTAACACATTTAAGCAATTTATAGGCGAAATATGATATCCCCAACACTGCGAAAAAATGGATTTTGGATGCAATTCAAGCTTCTTGGAGAAGACACAAGAGTAATTTGAAAAAACAACACTTTGAAGCCTACGGGAATGATGAAATTCGAATACAAAATAGGCCTGAATATATTCCAACATCTCAATTTAAAGATCTCCTCAAATATTGAAACTCCGAAAAAGTACAGGTAAGTTTTACTACTTGTAGCAACTAAAACTTATAACTTACAAACAATGATATATTTGCATTTAGATTAAAAAAATAGGGCAATCATATTTTATATTTTGAGAGTACAGTAAAACAAGAAACAAATGGTACAACTAAACTGAACACTTCTTTCTCTGGTCTTGTTGACTCCTTTATTTGCAGAAAATGTTAGATATCAATATTGAGAATCGAAAAAAATTGAAGAATCCACACACTGCTGGCAAAACAAGCTTTGCCGTAGTTCGCAATTATTTGGTGTGTGCTCTTATTTATCAGTAAATATGATCATGTTGTCATTTTTAAGAATATTTTTGATACCCACTCTTAATGTATCTAGGAAAAAGAGAAGAACACTTTCGAACCTTTATCACTTCGAGAATACTTTGTGGCTATAAGAGCAAGAAAACCTGGAAGGTCATACAAGGAATCTGATGAAGATACAACTACTAAAATTATGCGAATTCTATCTTATTGCTTTTTTATTGAGATGAATTATTTGTTCTTACTGGCTTTTTATTTACCAGAATTTTTATTTTAAAAATTGGTATTATAGGGTGAAATGGAAAAAATTGAAACACAACAAAGTGAAGATGGTAGCAGTTCTGTTAATGCATTTGCAGCTATTATGGGACCTGAACATCCGGGACGTCTTAGATTGTATGGACGAGGGGTTACACGAACTTCTTTGAAAGGAAAATGGGACATTTTGAATCCTCTTCAAATGCTACAAATGATATGGTGCAACAAATGGAAGAAAGGATGACAAGAATATTCGAGGAACAGAAGGAACAATTTGAGAAACAGAAGGAACAATATGAGGAACAAAAGAGAATGATGCGACAAGAAATTCTAGGAGATATCTTTGTACAGCTTCAGCGTTCAAGATTGCAAATTGACCCTAATATTTTAGCAAACTTGTGTGCTCGTTCACCAGGAGAAGCTTCGTCCACACAACAAGTAGCTATTCAACCAATCAACATGCCATCTTTTGGCAGTAACAATCAAGGTTCGAATTCTTTTCGAGATTAGTTATAGATTGGTTGTGTGCGCAATCTGTATCTCTCAAAAACAGAGACTGATTTCTCAGAAACAGAGACTAATCTCTCTTTTCCTCTTTGTTGTGTCCGCAATCTGTATCTCTCAGAAGCAGAGAATGATTTCTCAGAAATAGAGACTGGTCTCTCTTTTCCTCTTTGTTGTGTGCGCAATATGTATCTCTCAAAAACAGAGACCGATCTCTCTTTTCCTCTTTGTTGTGTGCGCAATCTGTGTCTCTCAAACTACTATCCTTTGCTACTTCTAATTAATTGATCTACTAGTGTTTCATTGTGCTATTGAAATTTTAAAACAAATAAGCACGACGACCATATGGTAATGGCTGAAGCCGAGGTTTTAAAACAGAATGTTAGTTCTTAGTCGTTCTGATGGTTTATCAGTCTTTTTTCAGACTTGTGTGGCGTATTTTAAAAATTTTAGTAACTCAGTTTAATTAAACAATTCTGCTTCGTTGATAAGTAATTTGCTCTTTTTCTTACTTGTGATTCAGTCTTAGTCTTAGTGATTATCTCTGATAATGATGTTAATACATTGATTTCCATACTGGTATATCATCGGCGGAACTGATTATTGGCATTGTCTTTTTGCCCTCCGCTTTTATGTTTCATCTCTTGCTTGCAATGGAATGCCTTCATTAATCTTTCTATTTGTGTTGGCTTCATGTGCTGTTCACTCGTAGGCTAGGAGAAGAAATTGTGCCTTGCCTTGCCACTCTAAGTCAATATGTGTCGAAGTTGTTGGATCGAGCTGCTTCTATCTTAGAGAAAAGTTATGACGACCTCGTTTGTGGTTTGTCGGGTTCAAGGTCAATATTTGACACAATTAGGACCATTTGTTTGGCTTGTATCTTTTTTTTTCTGACACAGTTTTAGCTGTCCTTATGCTGTCCTTTTCTGACCATACTCTCTTTCACATTTCTAAGTATAAAACTAAGTACCTATGCTCCAATAGAGAATGTAAAGTAGACGTGGCAGGCATGATTTTGCAACCAGTGTGATGGGTTGGTGGCCCAAACACACATGTTTGAGGGTGAGGAGCCAGTACTTGTCGAAATAAGTCTCAAGATCCAACACTAATGCGTGCACTGCCCTCCTTTATCGTATATTTTGTATACTTGGACTTCTTTTGGTGTAACATTTTGAGGGTGACTTTTTTTAGTGTAACATTTTGCATACTTGGACTTCTGGTTCTTTTTTGTAGCTTGATTTTGTCACGCCCCAAACCCGGGCCTGGACGTAGCACGACACTCGGTGCCTGACTACATGTGACCGAGCGAACTAACTAGTTGGCTGAATCAACATGTGATATCATAACATACTGAATGCGGAAGATAAACTAACACATGCTGATATACTGAAAGTTCGGATGATATAAATCAAAGTGCGGAAATACTAATACAATTCTAAAATATATTTGTTGCCAACATAGCTTAATATGAAAAGTCTGCGACTCTGTCTAGCTGTTACTCTAGTCTATGAAGCCTCTAATGAAGTACTGAAAATACTGGCTGTCTGAAAACTGAAGACTGTAAGGTAATGATAATGCCCCGAAAGAACCGGGGATCACCAAATAGCTGGTACGAGAATCCTAGCGCTCTGAATCATCAACCTGTAAATCATTACCTGCATCGTGAGATGCAGGCCCCGGGCAAAAGGGACGTCAGTACATTTGAATTGCACTGGTATGTAAAGCAACTGAAAGAAAGAATTATAAATGCTGAGACTGAAATTAAGTTGATAACTGAGAATTGATAACTGAACTGATAACTGATAACTGAACTGATAACTGGTAACTGAAATGATAACTAATAATTGAACTGAACAAAGGAAGTAAGGATATGAGTACTCCCTCTCCTGAATGATGAACAACCTGTTTATCTGAATATTAAACTGCGTCCTCAGGCCCAATATATATATGTGCACAACTGCGGCCTCGGGCCCAAGTATACGTATACATAACTGCAACCTCAGGTCCAAAATGCATAAAGCATAAACTGCGGCCTCAGGCCCAAAGATGCATAAAGTATAAACTGCGGCCTCAGGCCCAAAGTCAGGTGTTCAACATTCAGGAATTGAGAATCATACTGAAATACATGATGCTGAAATACTGAATCATACTGAGTTACATGATACTTGAATGCTGAATCACACTGAGTTACATAATACTGAATAGGACTGGACTGCGACATGTATTCTTGAACTGATTATGAACACTGAAACTTTAACTGTTTATGACATGCTGAGTAAGCTATACTGAGACTCAGGGACATCAAGCCCAAGTCTATATTGAATACGAACTGAGCTCACAACATTTAGAATGAAAGTCATGAACGAGTTATGAAGCTAGAGAATAGAAGTTCTACAACTATTCAAGGAATTAGGCTAAACTATATTTCTGAGGCAATTAGTAACGTGGGAAAAGGAACATAATGTAGGGAGAATTATTAACATTCCCAAACATAGAGAGTTAGCCTCACATACCTCAATTTCGCCCCTTAGTGCTACTACAATGATCCACAATACTAAGAACCTTCAATCTACAATAGCAATATCCAATGGAACCAATATTAGTAACAAATTCCATAACTTAAGCCATTTAGGCATATTATCAAACACCTTGTAGGCATAAATCTCTACATCTCATCACCATATAATTAGTTCATCCGACTACAACCATTCATCAACAATTTATCCCACCATCATGATTAACCAATTTATAACTTCCAATATCACATATATGACCATCCATCCACACCCAACCAACAAAATTCCATCAATTAATCATCTTTCAATCTCTACAATAGTTATGTAATTAAATATGGAACTTATGATTCCCAATCACCATACCAAGAGTTCCATTACTTATTCATACTAATATTTCCTTAATAAATTCATACATGTAAGTCTAAGGGTGTAGGATTATCTTTTTGGAAGAAATCTTGCAAATCCCTCCTTTTAGTTCTTGAAGAAATCACTTGAAGATCTAAGTATTTTATGTGTAGATTTCATCAATATTAGTGTAAAAATTATAGAATTTCACACCAAGATAATGGGGATTACTTACCTTGAAGATGGGAGGGGTTGGAGGTCTTGAGAGAGTGGAGGAAAACCCTAAAAGTCGTCCAAAAGATATGGGGAAAATAAATCCCGAAATTGTGTTTATAAGCCCAAATTTCGGATGCTGCCTCGGATGCTTCGCATCCCCACTTCACTCCTCTCAGGAGCTCGGATGCTGACCCGGATGCTATGGCAGCACTTCACTGCCAGCTCCTCTTTTTGGACGCGGCCTCGGATGCTTCGCATCCGCGCAGTCCTCCGCCAGCCTTTGGTAATTTGGTCATAACTTCTTGTAGGAAAGTCCAAATGACGAACGGTTTGAAGCTTTTTGATAGGCTGTGAATCGTCTAAAACCTTATATATCTGTAGGTATGCTCGTCTAAAGTGTGGTCTTGTGCGTACTCATTTGGAATTTTAGTCTATCATGTAATTTTCTAACTTGGCTTAGACTTAGGTCTCTCCTTGGACCCCAAATCACTTATGATATGCCTCGTACACTTATTATAATAACCAATTGATAACCATCACATTAATACTCATTTAATGCATCCACAACTGATTCAAATTTATGGTGTGTTACAGATTTTCTGAAATGGCAATGCCAATTTCATCTTTTGTTTTGTCTTCTAAGTACTTATACAATTTTATTGGTGTTAATATATAGTGCAATAATAATGATATTGAGAAGGCAATATTTTTCTTTTTTCCTACCCTCTAACTATTTTTGTTCTTGTTGAATTTACAGGTGAACCAAATGATCAAGGGGGAGATGAGAGCAGTGAAGACCTTACCTAAAAGTATTGGTTGAAGAATCTTCAGACAATCTAGGAACGTTTTTATTTTTGAACTATTTTGCAAACTTATGTATTCCAACTCTTGGATTATTAAACACTTTTATCGTATATTTACTTTTATAAATGGATAATCGTAGTTGTATATTTTGAATTATGATTCTGTTGATGAATATATTTTCATTTCATCAGTTATATATTAATTTCAGTGTATTATACATTTATCTTGTTGTGATACCATTAATAGCTTCCAACAGCAGTCATAGTAGCTCAGTATAACTGTTGTAGTAGCTCGGTATAACCGTTGCATCAGCTTGTAACAACCGTTCCAACAGGTAAAACAACCCAATATATAAACGGTTCTAATGTCTATAGCAACGGTTCTCAGTCGTCGCAATACACAAATAGCGGCGGTTCAAAACCATTGCCATAACTCACGATTAATCGTTGGATTTGATCATGATAAAACCGTCGCAGTAGATGTGCCTATGGCAACGGTTATGAAACCGTTGCTTGAAGCCGTTGCAATAGACCAATAGCGACGCAAGATCCCATAACAGACGCTAAACCGTGGCACTAGCTTTATCGCGATGGATTTTTTTCTATGGCAACGGAACGTGTGGCGTTGCCTTAGGCTTATTTTCTAGTAGTGTGCCCACAGTGGCCGAGATGATATGATGGGATTCCCTCACAGGCCTGATGATGTTATGAAACATGTACCTATGCACGACATGACATTCATACGCTTATGCATGACACTACAATTATTTCATGATTTACAGAGTTATTCAGACTTACAGGTTGAGTCATTTACTCTATATTTCTTCCATGTCTGTTATGTACTTATTTATGTACCTACATACTTGGTACATTATTTGTACTGACGTCCCTTTTGCTTGGGGACGCTGCGTTTCATGCCCGCAGGTCCCGATAGACAGGTCAAGAGTCCTCCAAGTAGGCTATCAGCTCAGCGGGAGATGTTGGTGCGCTCCATTTGCTCCGGAGTTGCTTGTTTGGTCAGTATGATTTAGACGCGTATTGTTTGGTATGGCGGGGCCCTGTCCCGAACTTTATGTTAAGTGTGTTCTCTTAGAGGCTTGTAGACAGATGTCATATATACGAATGCTTGTATGGCCTTGCCGGACTATGTTTTGAGTTTACAAATGATCATGTTGGCCTTATAGGCTCGTATATCACATGTATAAGTTTTTATATCAGGTTAGGTCGTTCTATATTGAGTATTCCCCTATGTTTATTCTGGTTAGGCCATTTGCCAATGAAAGTACAATAAGAAAGATATGTTATGTTGGTACCCAGTTGAGTAATGTACCGGGTGCCTGTTGCGGCCCATAGGTTTGGGTCGTGACAAGACTGACCTTATTCATGTTTACCAAGCTTTATTGGTGAACCAGAACCGTTAGGTTTGAATTTCCAAATGAGCCAGTCATTGAATGGAAAAAGGGATGATTGTCATGACCCAATCCAACTAGTCGTGATGGCACATAACCCAAACCTGCTAGGTAAGCCAGTTAACAACTATCCAATTCCAATGAAATTAATAAGACATTTAAGTAAAAGAAAATATCTAAATCTTATACCTTCCCCAGGGACTGGTAGTACAAATCGTGAGCTTCCAAGATTAGAATTTACAAAGCTGGTATGGAATAATTACATCGTCTATTCGAAATATACATAAACATATTTATATAAATCTAAGGCTACCATGAACAAGAGGCAGCCAGAACCGGAACACAGGTACGTCTTCAATTCCAGCTCCAGATGATCGCAGCAACATCAGCAGCCAACATCTGCACGCAAGGTGCAGAAGTGTAGTATAAGTACAACCGACCCCATGCACTAAATAATTAACAAACCTAACCTTAGGTTGAAAGTAATGACGAGCTAGAACATCGGTCGGAGTTCAACACCAATAGCCAACAACAGTGCATAACAACATAATGAAAGCAATAAAAGAGGTACTCTGAGATAAAATGCTCGGCTCGTTCACAGTTCCAGAAAATAGGTTTGCCTTTTGAAGTATTAGTGAAAGCCAAATCTTTTACTGAAGTCGCCAAAAATATTAGTAAGTTTGAAAACTATAATTTTTCCCAAAAAGCTTTCAACAGGTAAATGTTTCAGTTTCAAATGGAATGAGGAAAATATATCTCTATGCCTATGTGTCAACATGTGTGAGAAGTCAGGAATGACGTGATACCGTACAACATGAGGAAAATGCATCTCTATGCCTGTATGTCATGTATGCATGTCAATGTAATGTATCTCAAAGATGAACTCATGTACTCACACTCTCAAAGTACTCAATCTCACTGTCTCGCACTTTCCGCTTATCATGCTCAATCACTCGACATGCTCAGTCACTCAATACTGTATATGGCCAATCCAGCCCAAGGAAGATCCATCCCGAATATATACATAGCAACTGGCAGTCACTCACTCAGTAGTGTATAAGGCCAATCCATCCCGGGGAAGATCCATCCCCAAATATAAATGATTCAGGAAAGATCCATGCCCAGGGAAGATACGTCCCTCAATATAAATAAACCGCGCTCACTAGGGATGTGTGCAGACTCCGGAGGGGCTCCTTCAGCCAAAGCGCTATATCAAGTCAATCATGGCATAAATTAATGATACTCATCGCAGCGTGCAACCCAATCCACATATATACAGCCATAAGGATCGTTGCGGTGTGCAACGCGATCCACATATATACAAACATCACTCATAGCTCAGGCCCTCGGCGTCACTCAGGCATCAATCTCTCTAGTCTCTTGGGCTCACAATGCTATGAAACTAGGCCAAAATGATGATATGATGTGCAAATAAATAGTAAAAGAGATTGAGATATGATATGAATTGAATGAACATGACTGAGAATGAAATTTCAATTTAAACAAACAATTCAACAGCGATGACCTCGGTGGGTCCCAACAGATTAAGCATGTAGCCTAGACATGGTTTCTAACATGGATCATAGCTCAATATCTCTAGTACGTAGAGATTTCATGGTTACAGATAAGATCAGGTAACTACACAGTACCACAAAAATAACGGAGTCACAATTCACACGGTGTACGCCCACACGCCCTTCACCTAGCATGTGTGTCAGCTCAACACCAAAACATATAACATGTAATTCAGGGTTTCATACCCTCAACACCATGTTTAGAAGTGTTACTTACCTCGAACAAGCCAAATCCAATACGAACAAGCCAAACGATGCCCCAAAATGCCATCCCGCGCGTACCGGCCTCCGAACGGCTCGAAACTAACCAAAAGCAACTCAAATACATCAAATAAGGCCCAAGGAAACAATTGCAAATGATAAAGGTCAAATCCTTAATCAAAAGCCCAAAATCGACCAAAAAGTCCAACCTAGGCCCGCGCCTCGGAACCCGACAAAACTCACTAAATCCGATAACCCATTCAATTACGAGTCCAACCATACTAGTTTCACTCAAATTCGACTCCAAATCGATGTTCAAAACTAAAAAATTCACATTACGATACTTTAGGCTAAAACCCCCAATTTCTCTTTAAAATTCATCAACCAATTGCCAAAAATGAAGATAGATTCATAAAATAAAATCAAAACCATGTGTATAATACTTACCCCAGTCCTTGTGATGAATATTGCTTCAAAAGTCGCCTCATACCGAGTCCCACATCTCAAAATATGATAAAAGAACCAAAACCTCGAATTAAATAGTGTCTCCCCAGGCATTTACGCATTGGGGAAACAATAGCCACTTTTGCGGCGTCGCTTTTGCGACCCAAAGCCTCGCTTCTATGGATCCACTAATCAGTTGACCACTCGCACCTGTGGACACTGTTCGGCTTCTGCAGAATCGCAGGAGCAAAGCCAAACGCGCTTCTACGCTACATCTCGCTTCTGCGTCCCAGTCCATCGCTTCTGCGAAGCCGCAGAGGCGCCCAAATCTTCCACATCTGCAAAGACCCTGCACCCAATATTCTCACACTTCTCCGATGAACAGCCTACATCTGCGAAGTCGCTTCTGCGATCAAGACTTCGCAGATGCGGCTACACCAACACTAGAAATCTTTAGCAATGCAACAAGAGATCAAAAATTATCCGAACCACATCCTTAACTCACCCGAGCCCCTCGGGACCCCGTCCAAATATACCAACAAGTCCCATAGCATAACATGGACGTACTCGAGGCCTCAAATCACGCATAACAACGTCGAAACAACGAATCTCACCCCAAATCAAACTTGATGAACCTTTGAACTATCAACATACAAAACTTGCACTGAAACATATCAAATCCCCCCGGAATGAACCCAAATTTTGCATACAAGTCCCAAATGACATAGTGAAGCGTTTCCAATTCCCGAAACTACAATCCATATCCGATATCCACAAAGTCAACTCTCGGTCAAACTTATGAACTTTCCAAACCTTCAAATATCCAACTTTTGCCAATTTGTGCTGAAACCTTCTAAAAACATCCAAATGCAAATATGGGCATACGCTGGAGTCCAAAATAACCATCCGAACCTAACAGAACCATCAAAAATCCAATTTGAGGTCTAATGCTAAAAAGTAAAACTTGGTCAACTCTTCCAACTTAAAGCTTCAATAATGAAATTCATTCTTCCAAATAGATTCCGAATAACCTGAAAACCATAACCGACGATTCACATAAGTCATAATACACCATATAGGGCTACTCATGCCCGTAAACTACCAAGCAAAGTGCAAATGCTCGAAACGACCGGTCGGGTCGTTACATCCTCCCCCACTTAAACATACGTTCGTCCTCGAACGTGCCCATAGTTGTTCTTAAGCAGTCAGATCACCGTGTAACCTTACCATGCACATACCCAGGGGTGATCCCGCGTCGCCCTATTCCATATAGGCCTGACAGAACAACATACAGAAGAATCATTACTTCAACCTTAGCCCGTAAACTACAGAATCCAATTACAAACATCCAAAATTTCTTACAAGACCCGAACCTCGAAATCTACACACTGTATAAGTTTGAACAAGATGTATCAAGCCACAACCATAATCCAAGACACAATCGCATGATATTCCACATAACTCAAATACTCCCAGCAATGATTTCTAATCATAGTAGCTGCTCAAAATAACCCAATACCGGTAATAAACCTCATATCAAACAAACCTCGTTCTAAAACCTTTGTATATTGCAGATGATGGAAGAAGCACGCAAAAACTCATAACCATTCATCAGAGTAACAAGTCATGGAGCTCCCCCTCCTTCGACAAGAACTATAGCAATTTCTAATCCGACTTCCGATATTATTCTTCCAAATATACCTCAATCAAATCCGATAGCACCCTAGATCTGACGACCTAATTTTTTCAAATACCAACTACTCTACTAACAATCCACACGAATACTACCCAAACCCACAAACCGTGCAATCTGCGCATCAATACGCAACAATTCAAATGTACTCAAACATGGAAAATTACTCAAACAAGAGAACTGTTCCACAAGCTCAACAAGTACCGCCACAACGCAAATGCTAAAACCCATCTCACACCATAGAACCATAACACACGAATCTAACACAAAGGATCATATCTCAACATAACTCGGCTGCAATGCGTGACCCCATACAAACACTGGTCCATATGAAATACTTCAAGCCACCCTGCTCAAAATCAATAACCACGCGCAATCTGACATCAAGTTCCCCACGTGCATGACCATAATCGTGGAGAAGCGATTGACACAATGCCACACAAACCCGAAAGAACATAACCAATACACAATCAATCATGCATCACCCAAATACCTATCTTGCTCAAATTCCGCTACAAGGCCCTAATAGAACCGTACCATGTATGCGTATAACCAACGAGTCACAACCCCTCGTATCATAGAAGGGTAAGTCATAGAATATATTAGAACATGAATAATCTCAACACTAATCGAATGACAAATCTGGTGTAGAATTCACATCCTTATTAGGCCTACCAATGGGCCCTCAAATCAACCCTAGTCATCCACAAATAGATAATTAATCCTCCGAAGGTCCACAATGACCTAACCATAACACATACGATCATCTGGCTAGCTTTGGCCACATCTTCACAGTCCACCACTACGAAACAATCTGCTTCTGAGAATTCCCGGTCTCCAAATCCATATAGCACACGAATCACCATATCTGATCCCAACTCCACCGCTCAAATGTCAAACACATTTCACGATCATCCCATGAGGAATACTTCTCTAATTCTTTCGTTCCACACAGAAATATCTGAAAATCAGCAGTCGATCAACCAGGCAAATACCACAATTCTAATGAAGCATCCGTAAGTAAAAACTCAGTGAGCCTTTTGAGATGTGCACCCTCCTTAAACAATACCAAGTAGTAATATCATTCATCTAATCATCTGAAACCGTCCATGTTGCCTAAAATTATGACCTTCCCATGTAGCTATCCAACCACTCGTCGAGCCACAAATTTCACTCACAGGGACACTACAGGATTTATAAGTCCAAAAGCACGTGCTCACACAACCAAAATCCCCGTGCTCAAGTTATGGTCAAAACCCGTCCTCAAGTCCTCCAGATTGGCCCATCATCAACATACAGAAATCACATCTCGTACCTTATCCATAGAATCGCAAGCCATCGATGCACAGCTGATTACGAGCGCTCACATGCGTGGAAGGAATCAAAGAGTTATGTTTCAAGCTGAATCAATTCTGCACGATAAGGAATGAATGATGGGAAGTATATATCCTAAATGACCTGTAGCCTCTCGAAGATAGGTATGGACATCATCATACCGATCCGCAAGACTCTACTAGACACTTGCTCATGACTTGTAGTACCTATGAACCTAGAGCTCAGATACCAACTTGTCACGACCCAAAAGCCAACTATTCATGATGGCACCTAACCCAAACCTGCTAGGTAAGCCAATTAACAACAATCAAATTCCAATGAAATTAATAAGATATTTAAGTAAAAGAAAATATCTGAATCTTATACGTTCCACAAGGACTGGTAGTACAAATCATGAGCTTCCAAGATTAGAATTTACAGAGCTTGTATGAAATAATTACATCATCAGTTCGAAATGTACATAAACAGATTTTTATAAATCTAAGGCTACCACGAACAAGAGGCAGCTACAACCGGAGTGCAGGTACGTCTTCAATTCCAGCTCCCATCGATCACAACAACATCAGCATCCAACATATGCATGCAAGCTGCAGAATTATAGTATGAGTACAACCGACCTCATGTACTCAATAAGTAACAAACATAACCTTAGGTTGAAAGTAGTGACGAGCTGAAACATAGGTCGGAGTCCAACACAAATAGCCAACAACAGTTCATAACAACACAATGAAAGCAATAAAAGAGGTACTTAGAGATAAAATGCTCGGCTCGTTCACAGTTCCAGAAAATAAGTCTGTCTTTTTAAGTAAATCAGTGAAAATCCAAATCTTTTACTGAAATCGCCAAAAATATGAGTAAGTTTGAAAATTGTAATTTTTTCCAAAAAGCTTTCAACAGGTAAATGTTTCATTTTCAAATGGCGTGAGAAAAATACATCTCTATGCCTATATGTCAACATGTGTGAGAAGTCAGGAGTGACGTGATACCATACAGAATGAGGAAAATGTATCTCTATAAATATATGTCATGTATGAATGTCAATGTAATGTATCTCAGAGATGAACTCATGTACTCACACTCTCAGAGTACTCAATCTCACTGTCTCACACTTTCCACTTATCATACTCAATCACTCCACATGCTTAGTCACTTAGTACTGTATATGGCCAACCTAGCCTAGGGAAGAATAATCCCGAATATATACATAGGAACTGCGAGTCAGTCACTGAGTACTGTTCAAGGCCAATTCAGCCCAGGGAAGATCCATCCCCAAATATAAATGCTTCGGGCAAGATCATGCCCATGGAAGATCCATCCACCGTGCTCACTAGGGGGGTGTGCGCAGACTCTGGAGGGGCTCCTTTAGCCCAAGCGATATATCAAGCCAATCATGGCATAAATCAATGATACTCGTTGCGGCGTGCAACCCGACCCGCATATATACAGCCATAAGGCTTGTTGCAGCATGCAACCCGATCTACATATATACCTACATCACTCATAGCTTAGGCCCTTGACCTCTCTCTATCATCAATCTCTCTAGTCTCTCGGGCTCACAATTCTATGAAACTTTCCCAAAATGATGATATGATATGTCAATAAATAGTAAAGAGACGGAGATATGATATGAAATGAATGAACATGACTTAGTATGAAATTTCAATTTAAGCATATAATTCAACAGCGATATGACCTCGGTGAGTCCCAACAGAATAAGCATGTAGCCTAGACATGGTTTCTAACATGGATCACAACTCAATACTCTAGTATGTAGAGATTTCATGATTACAGATAAGATCAGGTAACTACACAGTACCAAAAATAACAAAGTCAAGATTCACACAGCATACGCCCACACGCCCTTCACCTAATATGTGCGTTACCTCAACACCACAGCATATAACACGTAGTTTGGGGTTTCATAACCTCAGCACCAAGTTTAGAACTGCTACTTACCTCGAACAAGCTAAATCTAGTACCGAGCAAGACAAAAGATGCTCCAAAAGGCCATCCCGCGCATACCGACGTCCGAACGACTCGAAACTAACCAATAGCAACTCAAATACATCAAATAAGGCCCAAGGAAACAATTCAAAATAATAAAGGTTGAATCCTTAATCAAAAGCCCAATATCAACAAAAACATCCAACCCAGTTCCACACCTCGAAACCCGACAAAACACATAAAATCCAACAACCCATTCAATTACGAGTACAACCATACTAGTTTAGGCAAAAACCCTAAATTTCTCATTAAAATTCATCAACCATTTGTGAAAAATGAAGATAGATTCATGAAATAAAATCAAAACCAAGTGTAGAACACTTATCCCAATCCTTGTGATGAATATTTCTTCAATAGTCACCTCAATCCGAGTCCCAACTCTCAAAATATGATAAACAATCAAAACCTCGAATTAAATAGAGTTTGCCCAGACATTTTCGCATTTGCGAAACAATAGCCGCTTCTGCGATGTGCTCTTGCGACCCAAAGCCTCGCTTCTACAGAATCCATTAATCAGTTGAACACTCACACTTGCGAACACTGTTTTGCTTTTGTGCAGTCGCAGGTGCGAAGCTAAATGTGCTTCTATGCTCCATCTCGCTTCTGCGTCCTAGTCTGTCACTTCTGCGAAGCCGTAGGGGCGCCCAAATCTTCCGCATCTGCGAAGACCCCGCACCCAATCTTCTCTTACTTCTGCGTTGAACAACCCGCATCTGCAAAGTCCCTTCTGCTATCAAGACTCCGCAGATGCGGCTACACCAGCACCAGAATCAGCAATGCAACAAAAGATAAAAAATGATCCGAACCATTTCCGTAACTCACCCGAGCCCCTCGGGACCCCGTCCAAATATACCAACAAGTCCCATAGAATAATATGGACCTACTCGAGGCCTCAAATCACGCATAACAACATCGAAACAACAAATCGCACCCTAAATCAAACTTAATGAACCTTTGAACAGTCAACTTCCAAAACCTGCGCCGAAACATTTCAAATCCACCCGGAATGAACCCAAATTTTGCATACAAGTCCCAAATAACATAAAAATGCTATTCTAATTTCCGGAACCACAATTCGAACCCGATATACACAAAGTCAACTCTCGGTCAAACTTATGAACTTTCTAAACCTTCAAATTTTCAACTTTCGCCAATTTGTGCCGAAACGTTCCAGAAACATCCAAATGAAAATCTAGGAATATGCCCGAGTCCAAAATTACCATCCGGACCTAACAGACCATCAAAACTCCAATCCAAGGTCAAATGCTAAAAAAGTCAAACTTGGTCAACTCTTCCAACTTAAAGCTTCAACAAAGAAATTCATTCTTCCAAATCGATTCCGAATAACCTGAAAAATAAAACTGACAATTCACATAAGTCATAATACACCATACGGGGCTACTCATGCCCATTAACTACTGAGCAAAGTGAAAATGCTCAAAACGACCGGCCAAGTCGTTAGAATGACGTAATGCTGAAGGGTAGGTTTTGTTTTTGTTACCTTAAGGCTGCAAAGATTTCAACAAGGGGTGAATTACCTTTTTGTTTGGGTGACAGACACCGATACTGATGCACCTACAAATTTCTGGAGGTGTTTCCTGATGAGCTCCCTGGGATCCCACCCAATAGGTACGCAGCCTATATCTATTCCACCCTACAGAATGGCAGTGACTGAATTGAAGGAACTAAATGAGTAGTTGAATGATTTTCTAAAGAAGGGTTTTCTCCGGACGAGTGTGTCGCCTTGGGGCGCATCTATTCTCTTTGTAAGGAAGAAAGATGGGTAACTGAGAATGTGTATTGACTATTGGCAGCTCAACAAAGTCTTAATCAAGAATAAGTACCCAATACCAGTTGTAGAGTGCTAAGTATTTCTCCGAAATTGACTTAAGATCGGGGTATCACCAATTGAAGATCAGGGAGCAGGATATTCCGAAAATAGCTTTCCGGACTCGATATAGGCACTTCAAATTTCTAGTAATGTGTTTTGGGCTAACAAATGCCCCGACGGCCTTCATGGATCTTATCAACCAAGGTTTCAAGCCTTTCCTCGACTCTTTCGTGATAGTGTTCATTGACAACATTCTTATATATTCACGAAGTCGAGAGGACCATACCGATCATCTCAGGGCAGTTCTACAGATCCTGTATCAGCACAAGTTGTATGCAAAGTCTTCGAAGTGTGAATTTTGGCTTGAATATATCACATTCTTGGGTCATGTCGTCTTTAGTAATGAAATCAAGGTTGATCCTCAGAAGATCGCAGGGGCGAAGAAATTCATATTCGAAGTGTGAATATTTACTTGAAATCAAGTTTCTATGATTTTTGATAGGGGGCACAGTTCACAGCGAACTTTTGGAAGAAATTTCAGCAAGGTTTGGGTACTCAAATGAATATTTGTATATCCTTTCATCCACAGAGGGTTGGACAAGCCGAGCGGACTATTCAGACACTTGAGGATATGTTGAGTGCTTATGTTATTGACTTCAAGGGTAGCTGGGATGTTCATTTGCCGCTCATAGAATTTTCCTGTAACAACAGTTACCATGCTAGCATTCAGATGGAACCGTTAGAGGCTCTATATGGTAGGATATGTAGATCCCCCATGGGGTGTTTCGAAGTTGGAGAAGCAGAGTTGATACGGCCATACCTCATGCATCAGGCTATAGGGAAGGTTAAGATTATTAAGGAATGGTTGAAAACTATTCAGAGTCACCAAAAGTCCTATTTGGATACGCGTCGCAAGGATTTGGAGTTCGAGGATGATTGGGTGTTCTTGAAGGTGTTTCCCATAAAGGGTATAATGCGGTTTTGGAAGAAAGGGAAATTGAGCACTAGGTATATCAGGCTATACGGAATCATTCAGAGGGTTGGTCAGGTGGCTCACAGGCTCGAGCTACCACAAGAGATGTCGTTGGTGCACCCGGTGTTTCATGTATCTATGTTGAAGAAGGTAGTTGGAGACCCGGCGCTCATTGTTCCGGTAGAGGCTATTGAGGTTAATAAAGAATTGACTTATGAGGAGATTCCTTGCCATTCTTAATAGGCAAGTTTGAAAGCTCAGGAATAAAGAGATTGCCTCTGTGAGAGTGTTATGGTGAAACCAACATGTGGAAGAGGCCACCTAGGAGGCCGAGGAAGAGATGAAAAAGAAATACCCTCATTTGTTTGTAACTAGGTAGTTGTGTTTTGAAAGAAGGATTAAGAGCTCACTTTCTATAAGTTATGTTTAACTTGTACAGTTTATGTTAAAGATGCTCCTTTTTAGTAAAATAATGCTTATGACGTTTTGTTCGATGTTGTTTTCATGTTGTGATACATTTTTTTTACGGTTATGTTGTTAGGGCTAGTTTTTGGGATTCTCTGACAGGTGGATAGGCCAAATTACAAGGAAAAATCTGCCGAAATTTCTGGAAATTTTTGGAGTTAGTCAAAATTTTAGGGCTTGAGATGTGTGAAAGAAGAGATGAGTTATGTTGGGTGTTTTAGGCGGACTCTACTCCTCATCAAGGACGAACGATCCTAAGCGGGGGAGGTTGTAATTTCCCGTAAGATTTTACCAAGAACTCGAGGTTTGTGGTACAGAGGTAGGCTAATGTGTTACAAGGGTACAAACCTTTTGTGTTGCGCAAAGCATTATGGAGTTAGTGGGAAACATTGTTGCAGAACATGGCATTTCTGCGGTCCAATATGCGACCGTAGAACTACTCCGCAGATTGCAGATCCACGGCATAGTGGAACAGGAGAAACCAATTTTTGGAGGTCATTTTGCGGTCCATTTTGAAACCACATAATCATTCGCGGGCCGCACTTCCATCGCAGAACAAGCATGAGAAAATTCTGGAGGGTGATTTCGTGGTCCATTTCACGGCCGCATAACTGGTCTGCGGACTGCAGACCTGCCGCAGACCTAACCCGACCAGCCTAGTTTTGGAGGATGATTCCACGATCCCTTATGCGGACCACATAGCTATTTTGCGGTACACTCTGCGACTGCAGAGTTGAGTTCAGAGGGTTCATATTTTATTTTTATAACCCGACCCCAGTTTTAATAAAAGACATAAGGAGTCATTTGGGAGTAAAAAGTCTAGCATTTTTAGAGAGGGTAGGAAGAAGCTGCAACCACTCTACTCAACCATCTTGACCAATCGTGAAGAATCAAGGAAGCCATATGCTAAGTCATTGCCTATCCGGGTAAGTTCTTGTTCTAAATCTTCCATGCATGTTTGTTACGGGCCTAACTAGGCTAGGTATTAGAAGATATGGCATGCATGTATCGATAGAGGGATCTTGGAGGTTGTTGAATTATCCGGGATGAATTGTTTATTGATTTTGGTTGTGGGTGAAGGAAAATCCCATTGGAGAACCTTGCAGTCAAATTACACACCAAGTGTTTGATGAAATGCTTTAGTGAGCTGAACCCATGAACCTCTTCCTAGTTATGGTTCGATTTGTCATGTGTCTATATAGATTGAAGTCTCTAGGAGATTTGGAACGTTGTGGTAATCTAAAGAAAGCCCAAGGGAGGTATGTTGGCTAAACTTTGCTCATAGGATCGAGGATGTTCTCTTAAGTTTCAAGCGTGGTTGGCCCAAGTTCCTATTTACTCATGTTCCGAGCCATTTCTAATATATTTAGTTATTCCAAATAAGCATTGTGAAAATTATATGCTCAAAATGTGTTCCAGTTGCTCCTATCACATTATGCTCTCCTTCCGGATGTATTCAAGTATGACTAATGTATCAAAATATTATGATTAAAATTCATGTTTGAACTACAATTTAATGCCTTATTTTGGAAGAGAAAGAAGAGAGTATGAATATAAAATGCGGCCATGGTGCCAGGAATGAAATTAATTTTGTGGATAATAAAGCCAATGAAATGAAAGGAAGTTGTTGCTCCCAAACGCACACGCAAGTATACATGGTCGACAAGTAATATAGGATTGTAAGTCCAGATATCGTACCCACAGGGACTTGTGATTAACTATCAACTAAATTAAATCAAATAATTAATCTATGCAAGCGATTACTAAAGTATGAATATTTAACTACAACTAATTTAGAGTAGCAAACTAAGAGATTAAATAAAACAAGTTGGCGAATTATAGAGACAAATTCAATGTGAGTGAATATTCTAGAGCTATGGGTTAGCTAACAATCCCGTTGAGTCTTCCACTTAAATCGTCTAATTAATTTATCTGGTTTATTGGTTGACAAGGTTAATATTGCTCGTACGCTTCTCCTGAAGTACAACTCGCCTATTCAAGCTAACCTAACGCCTATATTCCTATGAAATTAGAATTAACAAGAACGCATTTATAATTTTCGTATAATAACCAAGCAAGGCGATTAGGTATATTCCTATCCTAACCGCAAATCCGCCCCCCCTCAGAGTTAAGATCTTGCTCTACTCAATCTTATATGCAATCTAGAATTCCCTCTATTGAGTTCAATCCTAGATTCGTAGATAGTATTCAATTGGTGATCAAGCAATCAAATAATTAATCACAAGATTGAATAAATAAACCAATATGATAAAATAATAAGAACAATTCAAGTTTCAAACTACAACGTTCATGTAGCACCCAAAAAAACTAGAACTAATAAACTAGTAGATTAAAAGAAGAGAAGAGAAGAAAAACTAGTTAGAAGCCTCCTCCAAGCGTGGTGTGTGTTCCTCCGTGTGAATTCCCCTTCAAAGTATGTTAGCCATCCTCCAAATTAGGTTTAGGACTCCTTATATACGAGTTGGAACCGTGTAGGACCGAAATAACCTTGTCCCGGACAAAATAAGAAAATCCCCGCAACACAGCATCCAGGCCAGCACCAAGCGCCGGCCCTGGCGTTGAAAACAGTGGCGTTTTTCAATTCTTGGCTTCAATTCCTTTTTCGTTACTTTCATCAATTGCATTAGCTATTCACTTTTCTTGTCCTCCACTTGGGGGAACAAACAGCAAAGGGTGTCCCCCCATTGTCTTATTATTTTTTTTATTTCCTTTCTTTTTCTTCCGCGTTTTATTCAATTTTACTTCAAATCTCTTTATTTTCACACCGTATTATTCCTACACAGTTAAAATATAATATTAAGCACAAAATAATATAACTAATACTCAAAAGACGATTAAAAAGTACTAGAACATAAGGCAACAATGGGAAAATATATCCATTTTTGACCGAACATCAACACCCCACACTTAGACTCTTGCTCGTCCTCGAGTAAGCATTAAAACCACTCTCAATAAATCAAGAGTAGAAACACCACCACTTCGGAAGATACTAACAATTAGGCCCTATAGCAACTCAAACTATTAGGTAGATACTTCATGATCATCGTGCAGGATATCCAAGTCACAGACAAACAACAAATTTCTAACCTCTGAACCTCAGAGACGGACTCTAACTCACCCATTTATGCTCGCTCACCAACTCTGTTAAAGAAGCTAATAACATCCCCTATCTATCATGAAACAAGTGCCCTCACAAGAATAAATAGTCCATACACTCAAATTAAAGAATGAATATAATTTAAGGACTTTGCATCACAGAACAACTCTCGCACTCACAAACGAATTCTCCTGTATGCACAAAGAACCGTAGGCTTGCCCATTATGTACATCTCTACTGATTAAGTAAACTCAAATAGAATCAAATAGGACTTTAAAGGGTAGTAATGTTGGCTAGGGGACGGGTAGAAGAATTATATAGTAGTGACTTACACTTCCCTAAGCACTTTGCACTTTTAGACTTCATCACCCATTATTTTCTACTCTGCACTTTTATTTTTCAGCCCTTTCTTCATCAATTGTTTCACAAGTATTTTCCTCGTATCAAGAACGTTTCAATCATATATTTTTTTAAAGCAATTTTTTTTCATTCTCTTGTTTTTTTCAAGTCGTATTCTTTTCAAGAGGGCCTTTTCATCACCTTTCAGCCATCATTGGTTACCATTTTTTACTTAACCACCTCATTCTTCAAATCTATCAATGAATATCACGGTCTAAGCAACAGTGCTCAAGGAAGCATGGTGCAAAAATTAGGGATTTAACAAAAGGATCAAGGCAAAATACGGCTTCCAAACAAAAGGCTACAGGCTCAAATGGCTAACTAGTGGTACAATATCCGAAAAGGCTAAAATTCACAAGACATATCAAAGAAAGCCTATTATCATCTTCTAAATAGAGCAACATTTTTATTTCACTTCAATAACATGCAGGCAAGTTCTAGACAAAGATGCAAAACATGGAATATATGTAAGAAATCCTCACCCCACATGCACAAGTATCAATCAAGATGGATCAATTCTACTCTGAGATAGACAGGATCATAGCGAACAACAAAATAAGAATAAGGTATATACAGAGTCACAACCCTGAGCTTAGGTGTGAGAAAGTCTGCTATTTTATTCATTACTCAAGCACTCAGAGGAAAGTACTACTCAAGCTCAGGCCTAAATATGCTAGTATAAAACAAGTCATAAAGGTTTTTTTTTCTCCCTCTTTTACTAGTCCTAAAAAAAAATCTAATCCTAAAAATAAAAAAAATTTACCCGGTTCTACATCCCTTGGAAAAGGACCGATGCACAAAGAAAAATCAAGAGGGATTATTATCTAACTAAAACTAACTAGAAACAAAAAGAAAATATTTTTGAATTTTTGAATTTTTTTTAATTATTGGACTTTAATCCCTCAAGAAAGCTGTCCACAAAATCCATCATCAGGTAAAGTCCCAATTTTCTATTTTTCTTTCATTTTTTTATTTTTTTTATTTTTTTAACACTTGTAACTACACTAAGAAAAAGTATTACAACGAATCTAGGATAGCATAGAAAATCACCCAGACGATGTCCTCACCCCACACCTAAAATTATGCAATGTCCTCAATGCACACTGAAAATAACAAGAGGGTAAAAGAAACTCCCTGGTAGGCGAAAGGCCGAAGCAATAGCAGCTCACGGGATACTCAGACTTCTCCCAGGTATGATCCCTTGTGCGGGTACCTCACACTTAGTTTCAACCACATACTCGCTTTTGCGCATGCCTATTGGCTTTGACTCCATGCTCCTACTCCTACAAAACACAAAAACAACAAAAATAACACAATAAAAAAATAAGCAAAAGTGAAAAAAGAAAAATAAAATTGGGTTGCCTCCCAACAAGCACTTGATTTAACGTCGCGGCACGACGCCATCACTTTCACCACTTTTCCTTCCACTTTGAGGATATGAATTGCGCCCCCAATTTTGCATCACTTTTTCTATCACGTTCATGGGGCGGTGGTGTAAAAATAAAGAAACCAAGTAATAGGTATCACATCTTGCACTTCTTGGCCTTTAAGTGAGGAATGTCGTTTTGTCTCCTTGGTATGGCAAATTTCAAGATATAATACTTTGTTCCTCATCCATTGACTCCTCCATATGCTCGAGTGGATCAATTCCTACGTCACCAACCAAACACAATGTTGAAAAGTGTTTAGAATGAGGTCCAATATGCTCCAACTCCAAAACTGCATTATTTTTGACATCCTCAATCTTGCACTCTTTGTAAACCTTGGTATCATGAATAATCTTTTGGTCGAATAGTTGGAATTCCTCTTCCCGCTCCACAAGCTGGCCAGTATCCACAAAATTTGGTCGTGGGGCATCAGACGCATCAAACTTTTTATTCCATTGATCATGCATGTCATGGATATCTAAGCCAAATTGGTCTATCTCTTGCCTGAGCTCAGTTCTTCCTTCTATCAGTTGTTCTGTCATAATTGAAAGACCATCATGGAGAAACTCATGAGATTTCATCAGTTGAGCTTGTTCCTCTAGCCAAGATTGGCTCACTATATCTGCTTCTTCTAAATTATCTTCTGGTGGGAACTCGCTCTCTTCAGCCAGTTCCTCCGCCTCGGCCTTCATTTAAATGATTGCTTCACTAATTCTTTGTATAGCCTTTCGATTTTCATCTTGTTGCTCGGCTACTTGCCTTATCATCATATCATGTTGCTCGACTACTTGCCTCATCATGTCCATAATATGAGCCATGATTTCCATATCCTCCACTTCCTTGCTCCTATCAAACTCATAAACATTATTAGAAATATTATAATAAGAACTCTGAGAAGAATAATAAGAATTAGGACAACCATCCCAATGGCCACCTTGATAACCATACACATTACAAAAATTCCATCCATATGGTTGAGATTCACAATTTTGCCACAAGTATGGTCCCCCACAATACGGACAAGGAACACCATAATAAGAATAACCAATATTCGACCAATTATCATTCCAAGATGCCATATCAATAAAGATAATAAAATATTAAACTAAGATAAAAATAAAATAAAATAAAAACTTGAGTAGACAAAAAGTAAAAATCTAATCTAGTAGAATAGTTAATATCTAAGTCCCCGGCAACGGGGCCAAAAACTTGTTGCTCCAAAATGCACACGCAAGTATACGTGGTCGACAAGTAATATAGGATTGTAAGTCCAGATATCGTACCCACAGGGACTTGTGATTAACTATCAACTAAATTAAATCAAACAATTAATCTATGCAAGCATTTCCTAAAGTATGAATATTTAACTACAACTAATCTAGAGTAGCAAACTAAGAGATTAAAGAAAACAAGTTGGCGAATTATAGAGACAAATTCAATGTGAGTGAATATTCTAGAGCTATGGGTTAGCTAACAATCCCGTTGAGTCGTCCACTTAAATCGTCTTATTAATTTATCTGGTTTATAGGTTGACAGGGTTAATATTGCTCGTAGCCTTCTCCCGAAGTACAACTCGCCTATCAAGATAGCCTAACGCCTATATTCCTATGAAATTAGAATTAATAAGAATGCATTTATAATTTCCGTATAATAACCAAACAAGGCGATTAGGTATATTCATATCCTAACTGCAAATCCGCTCCCCTTCAGAGTTAAGATCTTGCTCTACTCAATCTTATATGCAATCTAGAATTCCCTCTCCCGAGTTCAATCCTAGATTCGTAGATGGTATTCAATCGGTGATCAAGCAATCAAATATTTAAGCGCAAGATTGAATAAATAAACCAATATGATAAAATAATAAGAACAATTCGAGTTTCAAACTACAATGCTCATGTAGCACCCAAAACTCTAGAACTAATAAACTAGTAGATTAAAAGAAGGGAAGAGAAGAAAAACTAGTTAGAAGCCTCCTCCATGCGTGGTGTGTGTTCCTCCACGTGAATTCACCTTCAAAATATGTTAGCCATCCTCCAAATTAGGTTTAGGACTCCTTATATACGAGTTGGAACCGTGTAGGACCGAAATAACCTTGTCCCGGATGAAATAGGAAAACCCCCGCAATACAGCGTCAAGGCCGGCGCCGAGCGCTGGCCCTAGCGTTGAGGACAGTGGCGTTTTTCAATTCGTTCCTTCAATTCCTTTTTCGTTACTTTCATCAATTGCATTAGCAATTCAATTAGAGATCCTTTTCTTGTCCTCCACTTGGGGGACAAACACCAAAGGGTGTCCCCCCCCCATTGTCTTATTATTTTTTTTATTTTCTTTATTTTTCTTCCGCGTTTTATTTAATTTTGCTCCAAATCTCTTGATCTTCACACCGTATTATTCCTACAGAGTTAAAATATAATATTAAGCACAAAATAATATAACTAATACTGAAAAGACGATTAAAAAGTACTAAAACATAAGGCAACAATGGGAAAATATATGCATTTTTGACCGAACATCAGAAGTGTAAAAAATTATGAAATGAGTTGTAACTCTTTTATATAGTAAATTAAGGGAGTATCGTTTAGTCTCCAAGGAAGGGTAGGTTGAAATAACCTAATACCAAAACTACACGTGCCGGTGTACGAGTGATTAAGGTGTAAATCTTTGTGCTGATGCGTTGAGATTATTTCCCTTAATTGGGATGAGATTGATGTGTTGAAATTATTCCCCTTAATTGGGATGAGATGCTTGCTAGCGAAAGGTGATGTTGACCCACACGACATTATGGTGAGACGACTTAACCGATCGGACAGAGATCGGACGCCATGCCGCGCACATGGTGGTGCTGTGTTTAATGTCGAGCCTCATACTTTGGGGTGAGACGGCTTAGAAGATCGGGCCAAGATCGAACTCCGTGCTATAAGCACGGTGGTGTATCGGTACTAAAGATATCCAACCTAAAACATTGACTTTACTTGAAGATTTACCCCACTCTTGACTTGGTAATGTATTATTATTTGTTTTTTCTCATTGATTTCACGTTTCTCTCCTTTTTGTATTGTTACTCTATTTCTTGAGAGGGTGCTTAGCCTTACATACTAGTACTATTCCATATGTACTAACCTCCCTTTTGCCGGGGACGCTGCATCTCTAATGGATGCAGGCGGCATTGATCAGTGATAGCGGTACACCCTCTTCTCAGCTGACTTGGTGAGCCCCACTTCATATCAGGGTCTTGTGTCTTTTGCTTCATGTGTATAGTATTTTGAGGTATAGCCGGGGCCTTATCACCGGCACTATCATATTACTCTCTTTTGTATTAATTAGAGGCAACGTAGACATAGTGTGGGTTGTATTTTGTTTTGGGTAAGTTAAACTAGAAATATTGTACTCGTAACACATGTTTCCACTTCTAATCTACGAATATGTAATATATTTTTGAAATCCTGAATGAAGTAATATTGGTAACGAAATTGGTGTAGTACATGAAATCCTCTCATTGTCTAAGTAAGGGTATACAACTTCACTTTATTCGTCGGTAAGGTCGAGTAGAAAGCTCAAGTAGGCTTGCTTAACTGGGATATCTCAGTTGAGCGCCGGTCGCACTCCCTAAGTTCGAGGTGTGACAACTGGCATACATCTACTTCAGATTAGATAATGGAGTACCTCTTGAAGCTAGCCAGTTAAGGCAATTTCCTTTTTCTTTAAAAGGAGATGCCAAGACTTGGTTGCAAAGTTTGTCTCAAGGGTCCATAACCACATGGGACTAGATGACTCCGTCACGACCCAAAATCCACTATAGGCCGTGATGGCACTCAACGTCATCATTAGGCAAGCCAACGGTGAATTATCATGTTAATTGTCCATTTTATTATTTTCGAAATCATAAAGTTTATTAGGTAAAGAAATTTACACATTTAAAATCATGGGTACATACATAATTAGTAAGACATAAAAATAAAAAGTGATAATAATATGCAAATCCGTAAACATCATCTGGAATATCCCCAAACCTGGTGTCACAAGTACATGAGCATTTACTGAGGTGTACAATAATAATATAACATCTGTCTGGAATGTAAATTAGACAGGATAAAGTAAATAATACGATGGAGGCTCTATGGGCTGCGATACGTAGCCTGAAATGCACCTTACCAAAAAGTCTCCTCAGCAGCTGTGCCTACGCGCCAATATGACCAAAAAATGAACCTGTCAGATCCCGCATATTTAGTGCAAAAGTGTAGCATGAGTACTTAAATCAACGCGTACCCAGTAAGTATCTAGCCTAACCCCGGAGAAGTAGTGATAAGGGGTCGACAACGACACTTACTAGTGGTCCCATAAACCTGTATGATAAATCATAAAAAGATATGAAGTACAACAGTAATAATGAGGTAAAAAGTAAGTATCTAGCCTAATCCCGGAGAACTAGTGACAAGGGGTTGACATCGACACTTATTAGTGGTCCCATAAACCCATATGATAAATCATAAACAGATATGAAGTACAATAGTAATATGAGGTAAAATGGTAACTTACATAATCCTACAACATTTCTTTTAACGATATAAATCTCTCCATTCTACTGTGTATCTCAATAGATCAAAAATATCAAATACAATCTCAAATGAAAGGTAGAAACTTATAGAGTTATGATTCATGTGCTTACAACACGGGTACAGGAGCATAAAGTAAACATGACTTATACCGTTTATTAAATATGTCCCTAAACAACTCAAGGTGATAAAGCTCGACCTAATATATTTCCAAATAAATTTCAAATAATAATTTACTAGATTAAGCTAGCATAAAATGAGTTCAAATAATTCAAATATTACATGATAAAGTCCTATGTCTACCCGGACATAAACATGCTTTTAGCTACGTACGAACTCTCGTCACCTTGTGCGCACGTAGCACCCACAACTAGTAGCAAATAAAAAATTTTAATACCTACGGTGTGGTTCCCCCTCACAAAGTTAGATAGGAGACTTACCTCGCTCCGAAGTTCAATAATCGGCTCCAACACCTCTCTAACTCCTCAATTCAAAGCCAAACGATCCAAAACTAGTCAAACAACATGCAAACCAATAAGAATATACTCCAACACTCATGATTAATTAATTTAGAAAAAAATTCAACTTCGCTCGAAAAGTCAATAAAGTCAACCCTCAGGCCCACGTGCCTGGATTCCAAAAATTATTGGAGATAATCATTACCCATAACACCACGAACTTAAATATATAATTTATTCCTAATTCCATGTCCAATTTTGTGGTCAAAATCCAAAATATCAAATTCCAGGTTTTCAACCAAAAACCCACAATATCCGTAACTTTACATGTTTTAAATCCACATATAATCCATGTATTTAACTCATAATGTGTAGAAATCTCTTACCTCAAGATTGATGATGAAAATGGCTCCTCCAAATCGCCCAAAAATCGCTCAAGCAAGAGAGAAATGATTTGAAAATGAGAAAATCTCGACCTTGCAAGCTTATAATCTGCCCAGACGCCCTTCTTCGCGAACCCGGCAAGTCCCTCACATTCGCAAGCACAACCAGCTTCTGCTCCCAAATCCTTCTTCACATTCGCGAAGACAGGCTCGCGAATGAAATGTCTTACCATACCTGACCATCGCAAACAGGCACCATCCTCGCGAACGCGTAGGCCAAGACTCCCAGGCCAGTTTCTCTTACGCGTACGCGACTAGTCCATCGCGTACGCAAAGCATAACTGCCCAAACCTTTGGGAAGGTGACTGCCTTATAACAAACTGGTTCAACCAAAAGTCCTCCATTCGAAATCCTTCTTTGCGAATGCGTCTCTCCCTCCGCATTCGCGAAGAACAAAACCAGCACCAGCAAACTCGCAACAGCAGATCATTCAAACTTGGTCCGAAACTATCCCGAAGCACACCCGAGGCCCTCGGGACCCCGTCCAATCACACCAGTCAGTCACAAGTCATGACACGAATCTTCTAAAGGCTTCAAATCACACCAAAAAATATCCAAAATACGAATCGACGCCAAAACCCTTCTTTCAACTTTCAAACATTCAAACTTCGCCGAACGCGTCCAAATGACACTTTAACATCCCAAAATGATGCCGAAATTTACGTGCAAGTCAAATCAAGATACGTACCTATTCCAAGGCTCGGACCCCTAAAACGGATATCAATAACACCAAAGTCCACTTCAAACCAAACATAGGAAATTCTAAAATCTTCAAAATGCCAACTTTCCACAATAAGCGTTGAAATGCTCCCGGACTACCCGATACTCAACTCGAGCATACGCCCAATTCAAATATCATCATACGAACCTATTGGAACCTTCAAATCCTAATTCCGAGGTCATTTACTCAAAATTCAAACCTTGGTTAACTCTTCCAACTTAAAGCTTCTGAATTGAGAGTTTTCCATCCGAATCAACTCCGAACTTCCCGAAATTTGATTCCGACTACACGTACAAGTCATAAAACATGAAGAGAAGCTACTCGAGGAATCAAACCACCGGACGATGTGCTAGAGCTCAAAATGAACAGTCGGGTCGTTACAGTCTTCCCCACCTAAACATACGTTCATCCTCGAACATGCCAAGAACCATTCCGGAGTTGCCAAAAACCACTGTTTATCACCTCGTGCACCTACCCATGCTACCACAACGTAGATAAGCACACTAGCTTGAGCCTACCTTAGCCCACAAGACTTAGAGACAAATTCTAACATCCATAATTCTCTACGAGACCTGATTCTAACATACGAACACCGTATTAATCTCTACAGGTTGAACCAAAACATGATCATGCACCCATGCTAATATCACAAAATGCACTACATAAATCACATGCCCAATATAAGATCCTCCGACCCTCGTGATACTGCAACAATGAAAGTGTCACGTAGAAGCTCATAACCACCTGCCCAATTAATAAATCATGGAGTCTCTCCGCTTGACAAGAACCATTACCTCATTCTGAACTGAATAGTGACATTTTCTCTTTGATATAACTTTCATAAATCCGATCGCACTGATTTTAGGTCCAATAACCTCGTCTCACCCAATACAAGCTGCTCGGGCAATAAGCCACCTCAAACACTATTTAAAATCTTATATGAATCCATCAATGCACCAACAAGCTACATGTTGCACCCCATGTTTTCGTACGTGAGAGTACGTCGTAAGTCAATTGATGTAACCTCATAAATGTGTTCGTCTTTGAAGGTACGTAAAGTAGGTTGATCATGTTACATTGGAGGTTACAAATTTTTAAGATCATGGATAACAAGTACCAAGAAGGCAGAAAGGCTTTGAAGCTAAACAAATTGAAGAAATTAAGTTTCATCGGATGTTATAACATGTGCGTTTTGGGTGATACTAGGGTTCTTAACATAATAAGGAGGTTATATTATGAGTTATTTTAGTCGTATGATAGGCATGTGGTACGTTTTGAAGTAAAGTGAGTTGTGGAACAAAATTTGGCTAAGGTCATCACAAGTTACATTCATAATGTGTTGAAAATTAGTTGAAATGCAGCAGAGCTTTTCTCCTAATATACTTAGAATTACAAGATAATCTACATATCAAATTTAATATCTACGAGTCTAGTTTCTAACACATTAAAGCGTCCATCGATACAATATTAGAGTACAGAGATATTTGCATTTTTATGAGATTGCACAACCAGCTCCCAATGGGACCCATTTAGACGGTGGTCGACCTACTTCACTTTAAAAACGATTTGGACGACCTTTATTTCTCATTTTTTGACCCAACCTCGTCCCTACACTCCTAAATGGATACCATAGGGTTTTGAGGTGATTCCAAACTTATTACAGCATATTTTAACATCAAAAGTTAGTTTTAGTGAAGAACAACAACTCTTTTAGGTTGTGTAGTCATTGAGGAAAATTGTGGGCTGTGTTTGGCTGAAATTTCAATGTTGCTACTAGCTAAGTTGTTGTATATGGTATTATTGAAGGCCCTTGTTATAGGGGATATGCTGCCCAAATTTACTTAAACAAGCTACTAGTTTAAGTTATGGACATAGCCTTTACTCAGCACTGAATTTGAATATCCTTATGCTATGGTATATTGAGCTAAATTGTTTGATAAATTACTAGGAGGATATTAAGGACTCAACGGAGTTAAGGTATTTTAAGGCTATCTCTTCTATCCTTTTGGCATGATCCATGTGATACAAAAAAACGAGCAAATGCAGAACTTTCACAAAAGACTCTATTTTAAGAAGTAATAGGGGTGCCTATATTCTTGATTCCCCATGTGTCCTATTACTTTATCGTATGTTCATGGGTCTCAGAAAATATGCAAGTTGATAAATTTTATTTCATGATATTAACCAAAGGTATATTGATCTTATGACATCACGAGAGATCTTATTGACTTACTTCTTATGCGTTGCATTCATTTATAGATGTACATTGACCCATGACTAGATGATGCTATATACGCGTATATTATATGTATTTGGGGTATAGGGAAAGGTTATGGCTTTATGTACGGATCACTACCTGATGAGCTGGTATACGTTGATGATTTCTCCCATAGAGATCGAGATGATATGATGAGATGCCCTTAAAGGCTTGATGATTTTATTTACGCATATACCTATGCATGATATGACATTTATGAGTATATGCATGACATTATATATGTTTGATAATTCACAGAGCTATTCAGACTTACAGGTTGAGTTCTTTACTCCATGTTTCTTTCATGTCTTTTATATATACTGATTTCATGCCTTACATACTCGGTACTTTATTTGTACTGACATTCCTTTTGCTTGAGGACGTTGTGTTTTATGCCCGCATGTCTCGATAGAGAGTTGACAATCCTCCTAGTAGGCTATTTGCTCGGCGGAAGGTGTTGGCCCACTTGCTTTGGAGTTGCCTATTTAGTCAGTATGCTCTGGACATTTAATGATCGGTATGGCGGGGGCCTGTCCCGACCTTTATGATGTTTATGTACTCTTAGAGGCTTGTAGATAGATATCATGTATATTGATACTTGTATGGCCTTTTCGGCCTATGTTTGGAGTGTACAAATGATCATATCGGCCTTATAGGCCCGTATATCACCTGTATAAGTTTGTACATCACGTTGTGTCATTCTATGTCGAGTATTCCCTAATATTTTATTGTGGTTATCTCATGACGGCCCTTCTGACCCATTTACCCATGATGGTATGATAAGAAAGATATGTTACGTTGGTACTCGGTTGAGCAAGGCACCAGGTGCCCATCGTGGCTCTCCGGTTGGGTCGTAACAAACTTGGTATCAGTTGTAAGAATTCAAACTCCTAAATTCTACTTTATTCGTAATGCAATGATACATACGTCCACAAAGACAGTTGGTAAGAGATTAAATGTAGCTATAGAAGAGTTGAGTTAGAGGAACTCGATTTTGCATCATGCTTAAGATGAGTAAATGTAAGGTCTTCAGTAGATTATGTGTGTACTAAGATGTGTAAGCTTGTTGATAAGGTGCTCTAAGGCATGAATATCTATCCATCCATATGGTTTAAGAAACAACAAAAGAATCAGAAGGTAGATACAAGTTTCAACAAGTAAAAAAGGCAAGGTGAAGAAGGGTACGAGGTACCCAGTTAGTGAAGATTATCAGTTTTTACAATTCAGGTAGAGAAATATAAGTATTCTAAGTTACCTTCAATAGTAACTGAGGTATCTACAATTGGCCACAACCATCTTAGTTATGCCCTATGGGAGCTAACACATATTGTTGTTTACCGTGAAAATGGTAATTACAATTAGTTTGATTTTGTGGTTCTAAAAATACGTGATTTATTTTTATGCTAGTTGTTAAGCAGTAGATGTTAAGTGTGACACTAGAAAGTAAGGTAAGAGCTTGAAGGATAGCGCGATACACAAACTGAGTGACTGAGGATCGGGGCCTCGAGCTGGCTTATACAGGGCCTCGAGGTCGAGTTAAGCGACGAGCTCTGAGTAGCTAATGGAGAACTAACGGTTCTAAAGGCCTTGATGAGGGCTCTTTATGATCAATAATGAGTAATAAATGAAGACCAATTAATGAAACTGTTTACCTTGAAAATGGTAATAACAATTAGATTTGATTTTGTGGTTCTAAAAATATGTGATCTATTTTTATGCTAGTCGTTAGGCAATAGATGCTAAGTGAAGGATTAAAAAGTAATATAATAGCTTGTAGACAACGTAATAGTCAAACCGAATGGCTAGAAATCGGGGCCTCGAGCTTGCGTATATGGGGTCTCGAGGTCGAGTTTGATGCCCGGCTGAAGTCAGTTGATGGAGGATTAACATCTATGAGAGCTGCGATAGCGGATCTTTATGATCAATAATGAACAATTAATAGAACACAATGAATATAAGCAATAAATGTAAATAATGAGACCAAGAGAATATGTTTAAGTTAGAGAGCAGAGAATGTTCTTGTATTGAATGTAGTGTGTTGTATATTGTCTCTTACAAAAATGACAAGGGCCCCCTTTATATATGAAGGGAAAATCCCAATATGACATATGCATAATTATTACATAAATTAGCCGGTACGACCACTCAATCAGCCTGATGCAGGTTGTCACTGTCGGTGCAAGCGTTGTCAAAAAAAATACTGCTCCTAGGGAACTTCCCGCTCACTTGTGATAACTACCGATCCGCTCTGCCCCAACACCGGGCACGAAGAACCCTCGAAGACTTCGAACCCCAAGCTATTCTCCGGGCCCTTCGAGGTGAAATTACATAATGCCTTACCGATCGTGAAATTGGTCTTTCCGATTTTAGCCGCATACAGATAGTCCCTGCGTTTCTCAAAGTAAAATGAGAGACACGACCTCGAGATCTTGCCCCTCCGGCGCTTTCGTCGAAGCAAATAGTTACGTTCTGCCAAGTGACTGATGTAACAAATAGGGCTTCTAAAGGTCGCGTCCACACAATCCTCAACGTCTTCAATTTAATTATAGTGGTTGGCTGTCCTTTAGTCTGCTCCAATCGCGCATGTTAGGCTTCTATAAATACTCATTTCTTCGCCCCTTTCTTTCTACTGCATCATAAGGCTCCCAACATAGTTTTTCTTTCTTCTTACTTTTCTTCCGTGTTCTTTCCTGAAGTGCGATTTTTCGTTTCTTCTTTGTAACCTTTTGGTAAAAAATGGCAAACACTTCCACTTCTATCCCTCAGAAAGATGTGCCTTTCTCTTCCACGCTCCCTCTTGAGGGTAAAGCAGCACCGTCTCCTAGTGCTGGAGAATGCGTTCGAGAGGCCTCTGAGACGACCTCTGATTTTAAGGTCGAAAGACCGTCTTCGAAGCCGGGGCGATGCGAACCCGCATCTCGATGCATCAATTTAATAACGGACCTCGAAAGGGTAAAAATCGACTGCCGCTGGGGAGATGCGGTGTTAGTGGAGGTTCCTTCTCGGGGGGGGAGGATGTAACGACATATAAGGCTGACTTCCTCAGTGTGTATACTTATCCATTTACCTTTGGCCCTGCGATGCCATCCATGCCTTCGATAGACCCCGTGATCCTCGACTTCTGCGAACGATATCAAGTGACCTTCGGCCAAATTCATCCATCATTCTGGTGTATCGTTTACATGACCAGGTATTATGCGAATATGATTAAGGGGATGACCTTCACCCTTGACCATTTGATCAGAATGTTAGTCCCCGACTTTTCTGTGGGGGCCTGATTAAGCTTCGTTGTTGGGCCTCGAGGGCCCTCTTTGCTTGTACCGACGAGGTTAGGAACAGGGGGTTGGTGGGTGGATGAGCTGTTTCGTCTCAGTTAGTACTTCAGACTTGATCCCCGCAGAGAGGATGCTGTTCCCCGAAAGACGGAACATGAATCGTAAGTAGACATACTTAATTAACTGCCCGTTTATTTCTTTCGGATGCATTTCCTCATGAACTGACTTCCTCCGTTTATACAGCCGCTGTGGCGTATTCTGATGCGGTTAGGAATCTTTCAAGCTGGGTACCTAAACTGGACTCAATTTGCCCATGTGTTGAGCGCGTGTGGCGCGATTTATCCAGGGCTCGATGGGAAGTGAAGGATCACGGTGGGACTTTGTTTTTTGCTGTAATTTCAATTTTACAAAAGTTACTGCTAATTGCGTTCTCATTCTTCGTGCTTGTTTTTGTATTCAGGCAGGTCTGGGGGAGGTGTTCTTGATGAGAGAAACTCTGCCTGGTGAAGCGGGTGCCTCAAAACCCGAAGAAGAGAGGAAAAAATGAGGGAGGTCGTCGACTAATCCTCTGAAATCCAAGAAAACCAGAGTGGAAGATTCTAAGGATGATTCAACAGCTTTAATTCCAAAAGCGTCAGGGAGCCCCAGAGCTGGAGGCGAAAAGAAAGACGTTCCCTTGATAGCACCCGAAGGGGGAGAGGATCTGACTATTTCACATACTGTTGAGTTGGCGGCTTCCGAATCGCGGCTTGGTTCCGTTGTCGCCCCGCCTCGGGCTGAAGAGGCCTACGAGGGTGTATTGGGCGGTACTGCCAAGCCGGTTGACGACCAAATTTCCCTCGAGCCGAGGTGCGCTTGGTAGGCGATCCGGGGGAGCCTAATTTCGAAGCTCCTCAGAAGAAAGGGACGGCCCTAATTGATTCGGTCGAGGTCATTGAAGTGAGCGATTCCCCTACGGAATCATCTTTTCCTCCGAGGGAGATGAAAGACGCCTCCAATACAGAGTTTCTCGATGTGGGGATGTCCGTTGGTGATAAAAATATGTTTGAAAAGCCTTCTTCTACGCATGAGGAAAAGCCTGACCCGGACATTTCACTCATTTTTAATGAGATTGACAAGCTATGTGAGCAGGTAATCTATTCGTAAATTTTGCTTGGTGCCCCGACCTTTGCCCTCCTAACCTTATTTGTTTCGTGGTTCCAGGCCAAGGTGCTTTATAATTAAACGTTTGCCAATTTTGAAACCGAGCTGACTCGCCACGAGGACGAACATAAGAAGCTTACCTCGGAAGCTGATGAGCTCAAGGCTCTTTCTACCAAGAGGGAGGAAGAACTCCGTGGCCTTCGGGATTGCTTGGAGGCAACATCCCGCGAAAAGGCTCGTCTTGCTGAATAGGTTACACCGCTCCCGTTTGTTTTTTGTCTGCATGTCTAACTGAATTCACTTTTTTAATATCTTTTGATCGATATTTGCAGTTTAAGGAGAAAGATGCCCTTATGGTGAAGGAGCTCCGAGCCAGGGACTCCGAAATCCTCGAACTTAAGCGGCATTTAAGTGAGGTAATCTCCGAGAGAGATGCCCTCCGGGGAGAGGTGGTTTTGATCGGGCATTGCCTCGAAGATGCGAGGGTTGAGAGCAGTAAGTATAAGGATCTCCATACTGAGTTGGCTACTACGCTATCCGAGGTCAAGGCTGAGGCCGAGGCGCTTGTGACCTCGCATAAGGAAGACGCCGCTACTGCAAATGCTCAGGCCTGGAAGGTGTTCGAAGAGGCTGAGCTGCGCGTGACCCGAGCAGTGGAGCATGCCCGGTTAGAATCTTGGAGACAGACGCTCGAGGATATATAAGGCATTGATTTAATCGCCGAAATTGAGAGGGTGAAGACCCTAGAAGAGGAAGCTGTGGCCCTGCTTCTTTTCGAAGATGAGTCGAGCAGTGACTCGGGATGCGATGAGGATGGAGGCGGAGTCCCTGAAGGGGAGGAGGCCATTGGAAACCTGGTGGTTATGGCCGAAGCTATTGAAAGCATACTTCCGAGGGGGTCATTGGTCCACAGTCCCCGAGGGGGGTATAGGGCTTTTAGAGAGCATTTGCCAATTTAGCTTTTGTATTTTTTCGCGTATGCCTATAAAAGAAAACCTTTTGGTTTCATCTTTCATGTATTTTCCTCTGCTTGTGCATGTCTTTCTTTGTTTCGAATTTATATGTTAGTTGATTATTGGCCAGGTGAACTGGACTTCGAGTAATGACCCTTAGGTATATGATTCGGTCCTGAAGCTTGTTAGGCTGGCCCGTAGGCCTTTGCACATTTGGTCGACACGACCTTTTGACTTAAGTTGGCGACAAGGGGTCTTGCGCATTTAGGTCGGTACGACCTTTTAATTTAGGCCGGCGACAATGGCTCTCATGTATGTGCCCTTAGGCATTTTTTAGTTAACTGTTTCGGGTTCAGTCCCCGAGTCGGATTTCGATTCGAGCTCATTGGCCCTCAAGTTTTTAAATTTCAAGTTGGCCCTTAGGCTCTTACGCATTAGGTCGGTGCGACCTTCTCATATGAGTTGCGGCAGTGGCTCTTATGCATTGGGCCGGTACAACCCTTTATATGGGCTGGCGGCAGTGGCTCTTACGCATTGGGTCGGTATGACACTTTATATGGTTGGCAGCAGTGGCTCTTGCGCATTGGGTCGGTACGACCCTTTATATGGGCTGGCGGTAGTGGCTCTTACGCATTGGGTCGGTGCGACCTCTAATATAGGCTTTATTTTTCCCTCGTTAAGGACTTTTTTGAAATTGTGTTTGCCTGACTCTTCGACGGTTCGATAAAAACCTCGATTGTGAGTCGTTATGTGGCGATAAACGAGAACCTCGGGAGGTTTTGCTCGGTGGCTGAGTGTAGCGAAGCCTATAGTTTGGAGCCGACATGGTCGAAGCTCTTTTGCCTATGTCGAGGGTATCCTGTTTAACCGGTTCTTTTCGATGTACTTTAGAAGTAATTGAAGGCCTGTGATTTCATAGCGACGGTCGGGCGTCCCCGAGTCACGTTAGTTTGGCCGGAGCCTTATGAACGTGGTCATTTTTGATTCTCGAATGAAGTAGTTTTGGCGTCTATACCGAGGGTATGACTTTTTAGGGGTCTTACAAGTTCGAGTATATAGCCTTAACTTTAAGGTCGGGGTAATGCCTTTTGTAAGGTCTTATGCTTTTACATGCCTTACCTGAGGTTTTACAGTTTTCGTTACTTGGTACAAGTATAGTTCACGCCTTGCTTGAGGTCTTACAGATATTGTTACTTGGTACAAGTATAGTTCATGCCTTGCTTGAGGTCTTACAGATATTGTTGTTGCCTTGTATAGGTCTCACGAGGCCGAGGTCGCCCACATAGGGTCTTATGGCCTCGAGTTTTTGATAAGTCGATGAGGTGGCGATTGGCGATAGTCCTTGAGACATTGAAGGCTTCTTGATGCCAGTCCCCGAGTGTTCGGGATGCCAGTCCCCGAGTGTTCGGGACATTTTGGGCCCTGGAGCCATTTTTGTAAACTTGATATTGCCTCGTTCAGGGCTTACGAGTTCTAAGATTTCGACTCGGAGGTTATACAGCTTTGAGTTTTGATGCCGGTCCCCAAGTGTTTGGGACATTTTTGGCTCTGGAGCCGTTTTTGTAAAAATAGCAAACTTCCTTGGCACGTGTAATGCTTTGACGGAGGGGAAAGTATTCTTTGATTACTTGGTACAAGTATACATGGTCTTGCTGTCAGGGGCTCGGTTATTCTATACGGGCACGGTTCGTACGACCGTTTGACCTGGTACATCATTTTTCTATCGGGACCCCATTTAGCACGTCTCGGCTTCTCCGAGGAGGCAATCTTCCGGGGGGGATTCCCCCCAGTATTCGAGGTTGATTGAAGAGAAGCCTTGAATACTTGTTGAGTCTTCCTTAGGTAGCATATAGATGTTGCCTCGTTAAAAACCTTGTCGGTAAAAAACCCTTATTTGGGATGAAAAACCCGATCGAAGGAAAAGAGTGCAGCGCATGCCTTTGAAACCTAAGGCCTTTGAGCTTTTAGCAGTAATAACGTTTGAGCATTGATACATTCTAATTGCTTGGAAGCTGTTCGCCTTCCATGGTGGCGAGTTTGTAGGACCCTTTGCCAACTACCCCGAGGACTCTTGATACCCAATTTTTTCCTATAATATTTTTAAAATGCATATATGCCTTCAAAACTATGCATCACCATCAATTGACATTCTTCCATAATTTCCACATTTTTAGGGATTGTGGCTTAATTTTATGAATTGCATTTGTACTAAGTTTTAATTATTTCACAAATAGCCGCATTTGTATTTTTGGGGTTATAATTGCAATTACTTTGCAATTATAGCCCATGCATGCATTATTACATTATTTTACCAGAAAATAGCCTTTTATATTCTTAAAAATATTAAGTAATTATTTTAAAACATTTCTAGGCATGAAAGTCATTTTTATAAATAGGTTGCAACCTTCAGGATCTAGGGTATAAAGGTTGTAAATATACTTGGACAAACAATAGACATAGAAATAGAGGTTTGATTATGGAAAGACTTGACAAAGCCCTAGGAAATGAACTATGGTGTGATCTTTTTCCAAATCATTCTATAATTCATTTAGCAAAGACTCACTCGGATCATACTCCTTTGTTAATTGAATTAATTCCAAAACGTAGAAGACATCATGCACAGCCTTTTCGCTTAGAAACATTTTGGTGCAAACACCCAGATTTTATTAATGTTGTTAGAGAAAACTGGACCAATTCGGATTAACCTAAGAGCTAGTAATTCCTTTGTACAAAGTGTTAAAGCATGGAAACATAAAACCTTTGGAGAGAAGTGACTAATATCAATCAATGTAATACCTCACTGGACCAGAATTCTAGGAATTATACCAGAAATCCTTGCAAGGCTACAAGGTATCCAGAATTCTAGGAATTATACGAGTAGCATTTTCCTCAAAAATCTTGAAATTACCCACAAAAGAGATTATAATGATTTACTGAGGATTGAGGAAGATTATTGGAAGCTCAGATCAAGAGTGATGTGGCTAAATGACGGTGACGCGAATACAAAATATTTCCATATTTCAGCCACTAATAGACGTAGAAGAAATAAACTAATCTATTTCAAAGATGAAGCTGACAATTGGATAAATGACCATGCCTTAATCTCCTCCCATGTTCTAAATAATTTTATAAATATTTTTACCACATCCCACAAATGCTCAAAGTGGAAAGAAGTGACTAATATCAATCAATGTAATACCTCACTGGACCTTACCCCCCTAGATGCACCTCTTCTAGACATTGAAATAAAAGAAGCTATATTTTCCTTTAAACCCTTTAAAGCACCGGGTCGGATGGTCATCACCCTTTTTTTTACCAGAAATATTGGAGAATCTTGGGGCATTCAGTTACTAAGATATGCCATGACATCTTCAATACTCAAGTACTGCCTAGAGAAATCAATAGAACTTTTCTTTGTTTGATTCCAAAAATACCAAATGCTAACAACATTAGGAATTTCCGTCCTATTGGACTTTGTAATACTATTTACAAAGTCATTACTAAAATCATGGCAAGCCGGCTAAAACCTTTCCTAGATAAAATCATCCGCCCTTTCCAAACAAATTTTACGCAAAACAGGAGAGCCTCTGACAATGCTCTAATAATCCAAGAATTAATCTCTAACCTAAGGAAATTACAAGGAAAACAAGGTCATATATTGGTGAAAATAGACTTAGAAAAAGCTTTTGACCAAATCGAATGGTCTTTCATAAATCGTGCCCTTAGGTTCTTTAACTTCCCTCCAAAGTTTGCAAAACTTCTTATGAATTGCATCACAACTAGCTCCATTGCAGTGCTAGTAAATGGATCCATCACTACCTTTTTTGAACCCAGTAGGGGCATCCGGCAAGGTGACCCTCCATCCCCCTATATCTTCATTCTTTGCCTAGAATTGCTGACTAGATACATTGAATATCAAGTTGACATTTGCAATTGGGACACTATCACTATTGGTAGAAAAAGCCCTAACTTTTCTCATTTGTTTTTTGCCGATGATTTAACTCTTATGGCAAAGGCAAATACAAGGTCTTGCCTAGTTATTAAATCATCTCTTGAGCTATTTTGCTCCCTATCTGGCTGTTACAACCCATATTCACATAAGTTAGTTCATGCCATAAGGTCGTCGACGTAAATCCATGAAGAGATTATCTTTAAGATGATAAGAGGTTAATCCTATTGGTCTTAAATGATACAAAGGTGTATAAGGGTGGTTAACAAGTATTAGAAGTTAAACGAATCAAGGATGTTGTCAGCCATATTTTTGGGTAAACCTAGGGGTGCTTAATACTCTCAAGAGGTCGTATTTAAGGTATATGAATCATAAAATATCCGTATCATAGTCTTGAAGTCAAACGAGTTATGTAACAAAAGTCGACAAGAGTTGTTGCAACTTAGGTTTATAGTTCTACTTAAACTTTAGGTCAAACATTATTAAGCTTTTCTCCCAATATACTTGGAATTACGGGGTGATCTACCCACCAAATTGAAGATCTATGAGTCTAGTTTCTAACTCATTGAACCGTTTATCAATACGACATTGGGGTAGAGAGATATAGACATTTTTGCGAGACTGCACAAGCTGCTAGGTGACAAGTAGGTGGGTCACCTACTTGGTTAAATGATAGCCCAAAAAGAGGCAATTTCGGGTCAGACAAAGAGCCCATTAAAAGGATTATCTCCTGCAATATATCCCTTATTATATTTCACAAATAACCAGACCTAAACCCCTGCAAACTTCCTCTCAAAAATTATCCACAAACCCTAATTGATTTTCCCTCTCTTTCAAGTTCAAATTGGGGGTAAACCCTAGAGTTTGAAGAACCAAGATAAGGGCTGAGTTATCCAACAAGTAAGGTGAGTTTACTGCTATCATTCATACATTTATTCTGCTGTGAATTCATGGTAATTTGTTCTATACATGTAAGAACTCACGGGACGGTGATCGGAAGCCGTGAGTTCGAGTTATTCACTTGTAGCGGACTGTTTTGTGGACTGTTTTGTGTTGCTGTTGGGCTGCGTGTTTTACTACTGTTTTGTGGAGTTTTGGAGGAGGAAGGGTGTGGAGAAACACCATATAGATTTAGGGTTGTGGGCTGGTAATTCTTCGTAACATTTCTGGGTCGTTTGACACGACTACGGTGGCCGTCGTATGTATGAAGTGATTAGGTTGTGCGTGGACTGTTTTGGGAGGCTCAATATGATTATTATTGATGTTGTTTATGCTGTTTTGTTATTGTTTGGAATTGTGTAAAGTCATATATATAGGGGAGGTGCTGTCCGTTTCATCGTAAAATAGGTTGTGGTCGATACATAATAGTTATGGCGCTTGAATGGTAACTATAGTATCGTTTCTCTTATTGTAGACTAAGGAGTCGTGAAAATTACATAGCTTGAGATTGGGGCAGTATATACATGGTATGTGAGGCTATCCCTTTCCTTCTTTTGCACGACTCCGATTGTACAAAATGTAATGAACGAGCTTCCAAAGATACTCTACTCTTAGAAGCTAGCAGTACTTACATTGTTTACCCTCTTATGGAACGATTGATGTTGATGTTGCTTCCCGTATTTTTATGTTTTCAATGTTATTGGTACTTCCTGATTCTTATAAGGTTCATTATGAAGAGTTAGTCCTAATAACGTGCACACAGGATACCGACCTTACGTCACTCCGAAAGGTTTAGAATATGAGTCCATGAGTCGAGCATGCATTATATATATGTATCTATTTTACTCTACCGAGCCGCGCTATAGTCAGCCGGGTATGGCACCTATTGTGCAATCACTGATCAGTTGGGTTTTGCCGAGCTCCACGTGGCTGGGTACGATTCTACCGAGCCTTATGATGGCAGGGTACGTTTTTACCGAGCCTATTACGGCCGGGTACGATATGATGATGATGATGCCCACAGAGGCGTATGTTTTAAAAGTTTATGTATATATACATATGTATCACGCATTTCATGTTAGTAGCGCTCAGAGGTACCCAGATTTTACAGGTTGTTTATTCTATATCCCTGCTTACATTACTGTTCGTACTTATAGTTCCCTACCTTACATACTCAGTACTTTATTCGTACTGAGGTCCTTTTATTTGTGGATGCTGCATGTCGTGCTGCAGGTCCTGATAGACAGGCAGGCGCAGCTCCCCCACCATAGTAGGCTGTCCAGTTCAGCGGTGATTGGTGAGATCCCTTCTTCGGACTTGCCGTGGTCTTGGTATGCATTTTTGTTATAGACATTATGGGTATGTCGGGGCCCTGTTCCGGCTATGTTGCAACACTTATGTTCCTTTAGAGGCTCATAGACAGGTGTCGACTCATGTATAGTTTGGTAGGCCTTGTCGGCTGGTTTTTGTTGTGTAGTCTCTCATGGTAGCGCGGTAGCTCGTACCTTATATATAGTTTCTTGATTGTCTAGTCATCCCATGTTATGTATGTTCATGCCATCATATTTTATTGTTGGTTGTCCACGACCCATGTCTACCATTTATATTGATCTCGTCAGCCCTAAAAGATAATAAAGAAGGTTAGATAAAATGTATGTTGGTGCTCGGTAAGTATGGCCGGGTGCTAGTCATGGCCCTCCAGTTTGGGTCGTGACAAACTTGGTATCAGAGCAAGTCTGTCCTAGGGATTGTCTATGAGCCGTGTCTAGTAAAGTCTTGATTATGGATGTGTAGCGCGCCACATTTATAATCAGGAGGCTACATGACATCTAGGGTTGTTACCTTCTTCCTGAATCTAGATCGTGCGTAGAGTTGAGTCGTAAGTGTTCATCTTTAATATTCACCTTGTTTTCTTTCAGCGATGCCTTCGACTAGGAAGCAAACAATTAGTAGACGGCTTGATACAGCTGCGGGAGAGGGTACCAGTCAGGTGTCCCAAGCCAGAGCGGGCCAAAGTGAGGCTCAGAGTGAGATGTCGTCTCATACCTCATCTACTCTGTCTCCTCCGAGAGGATATTAGGAGGAACCCAGCACCTCCAGTTCCTCCGTCTGGCACTACAGACCAGGATATGTGGAGTGCTTTGCAGTTATAGAGTTGGTAATGCTGCTCAGGCAGAGGCAGAATACAGGTGCTGGTGATAAACCAGTTAGTACGAGAGTTCGTGATTTTATTAATTTAGACCCTCTTGTGTTTCAGATCAGATCCGAAGGAGGACCCGCAGACTTTTATTGATCAGGTTTCATCGTACACTGCAGGTTCATGCATACTATGATACAGAGGCAGTAGAGTTGGCTTCT
>NW_017670991.1:5051-5771 GCF_001879085.1 Nicotiana attenuata | reverse complement strand
GACATTAAAGTGCAGTATTGGTGGGATAACATGAAGAAGTCTATTGCAGAATTTGTAGCCCAGTGTCCTAATTGTCAACAAGTAAAGATCGAACATCAGAAACCCGGTGGATTGCTTCAGAATATAGAGATTCCGACCTGGAAATGGGAGGTGATTAATATGGACTTCATTATTGGGTTACCTCGCTCTTATCATAAGTTTGACTCCATCTGGGTGATAGTTGATCGACTTACAAATGTGCCCATTTTCTGCCAGTTAAGACAACTTACACGGCTGAAGATTATGCGAAGTTGTATATCAAGGAGATTGTTAGGCTTCATGGTGTACCAATATCTATTATATCAGACCGAGGAGCTCAATTTACGGCTAACTTTTGGAGGTCTTTTAAGAAGGCTTTAGGCACACAAGTGAATCTCAGCACTGCATTTCATCCACAAACTGACGGACAGGCTGAACGTACCATTCAGACACTTGAAGATATGCTACGAGAATGTGTTCTAGATTTTAAGGGAAATTGGGATGACCATCTTCCACTCATATAATTTTCCTACAATAATAGCTACCATTCCAGTATTAAAATGGCCCCATATGAGGCACTATACGGGAGGAGATGTAGATCACCAGTTGGATGGTTCGAAGTCGGTGAAACAGAATTATATGGGCCAGATTTGATTCACCAAGCCATTGAGAAGGTGAAAGTGATACAGGAGCGATTGAGGA
>NW_017670991.1:0-742 GCF_001879085.1 Nicotiana attenuata | reverse complement strand
GATTCAAGGCCTGACCACGAGAGCTTGGTCCAGGCTTTGTTTGATTCGAGTTCTATGGCCGTCTCCGGCCTTGCTCCGGCATGCCATGGCTGTTCGAGCCTGATTTCGACTTCCCCTGCTTAGATCAACGTCTTTCCAAGCCTTTCTCACCATTTGGGTTCCACTGAAACCCTAGCACTTGAGGTTCTTCTGATTTCTTTAGATCCGTTCTAGATCTGTGTTTTCCCTGAGCTTTTAAACAGTTTCTCGAGGTTTTTCTCAAAAAACTATGCTTTCAAAACCTTTGTTCCGATTTAGGGTTTTTTGAGTTACTTAGATGTTCTCTGATTGTTTTTTCCTTTTTCTCTTATGTGTTTCTTCTACTATGTTTCTTATTAGTTTCTCCTACCGTGTTTCTTTATATGTTTCTTCTACCATGTTCTTATTAGTTTCTTTTACTATGTTTTTATATGTTTCTCCTACTGTGTTCTTATTAGCTTCCTCTACTAGGTTTCTTTGTATGTTTCCTCTACTGTGTTCTTACTAGTTCTTCTACTGTGTTTCGCATATTGTTATTTTACTATGTTTCTCATGAGTTTCTGCTACTAAAAGAGCATGTTAAAGGTCTCAGTTCTTTTCTGAGACCTCTGAACTTGTTTCGTTAGTATCTTCTTCCTTGATTACTTGTCTTTGCATCTCTGCACTCAATGGATGGTAGGGATCCTAAATTTGGGGATTCATTCGAGTTTTGAGACAATTGGCT
>NW_017670990.1:386727-390852 GCF_001879085.1 Nicotiana attenuata | reverse complement strand
ATTAAAGACTACCCAAGGAAAAGTCATATTGGACTTTTAGGATATGAATTGGACTTTTAGTTAACTAAAAAAGATTAGGATATGAATTAACTAAATTAATTTGTTCTTGTTCTGGTTTTGTACTGCTTCTTTATAGCATGTTGATGCAATTTTCGTGATTTCTTATCGCTCAGTCTTTATTTATGATTATAACTCACTGAGTTGGAGTACTCACTTTACTCCCTGCACCTTGTGTGCAGATTCAGGTATTTCTGCACCCGATATCGGGTATTGGTTGAGCAGAGGCAGAGTCATTGGAGTTTAGCGAGGTAGCTGCCCGACGTCCGCAACACTGCTTTACTCCCTCTTGATGTCATTAGACTGTATTTAGTATATCCAGAATTTCCGTTGTATTTTAGACCTTAGTAGATGCTCGTGACTTGTGACACCCCGATTCGGGCTGTAACTATTTCCGCACTGTTCACTTAAATTTACATTATGCAATATCTGATTAATTAAAAAGGCTTAGATTGATCTATTAAAATTATTGAAGTGGATTTGGGAATTGTGTCGCCTGGCCTTGCCTTCACAAGAGGTGCCGTCACGACCGGGTCCGGTTTGGGGTCGTGACGGTTACTTATTGAAACAGATTCTCAGGTATTACTCTCTCTTCTGAAAGCACCAAATATGAAATACTTACACATTTTGTCTGATTGCAGGTCCCTCATGGATGATCTCCTCTCGCCAGACTTGGGTTTATTTCTTGAACCAAAAATCTGATGCTTTTGCTGCTTTTAAAATTTTCAAAGTACTTATGGAGAAAGAAAGTGGCTATGAAATTAAAGCTCTAAGGTCCGATAGAGGAGGCGAATTCACTTCAAACGAATTTAATGACTTTTGTCAGTCTCATGGAATTCATCGCCCTCCAATGGTACCTTATTCACCCCAACAAAATGGAGTTGCAGAGAGAAAGAATCGAACAATCCTTAATATGGCTCGATGTATGTTGAAAGCTAAAAGTATGCCCAAGGAATTTTGGGCCGAAGCTATTTCTTGTGTAGTTTATTTGAACAACAGGTCTCCAACAAGAAATGTTAGAGATCAAACGCCTCAAGAAGCATGGAGCGGAAGAAAGCCAAGTGTCAAACACTTGAGAATCTTTGGGAGCGTAGCATATGCTCACGTGCCACAACAAGGGAGAGCGAAGCTTGACGATCGAAGTGTTAAGTATGTGTTAGTTGGCTATGATACGAGTTCAAAAGGCTACAAGTTATACAACCCAAGCAGCGGTAAGGTGGTGGTAAGTCGCAATGTTGAATTTGATGAAGAATTGGCATGGGATTGGGAAGCTCAGGAAGAAACTTCATATGATTTTCTTCCATATTTTGGTGATGAAGAAGAACCAGAGACTGTGGAACCTGTGCAGGATACAACTCCACCTCGTTCTCCAACCAATGTTGCATCTCCCTCTTCACAAGAAAGTTCAAATGAACAGCCGCAAAGGACAAGGAGTATTCAAGAGCTCTATAAGGACACAGAAGAAGTTACTAATTTTGATTTTTTATGTTGTCTCTTTGCTGACAGTGAACCAATTAACTTTGATGAAGCTGTTACAAACAAAAAGTGGAGACAAGCCGTGGAGGAGGAGAATGAGTCAATAGAGAAGAACAACACTTGGGAGTTAACAACTCTTCCCAAGGGTCATCGAGCAATTGGAGTGAAATGGGTATACAAAATAAAGAAGAATGCTGATGGAGATGTCGAGAAATACAAGGCACGACTTGTGGCTAAAGGCTACAAGCAAAGGCAAGGCATTGACTATGAAGAAGTCTATGCACCTGTTGCCCGCATGGAGATGATTCGTTTGCTAATTTCTTTGGCGGCGCAAATGAATTGGAAGATCTATCAACTAGATGTCAAGTCAGCCTTCTTGAATGGCTATCTTGAAGAAGAAGTCTATGTTGAACAACCATTGGGCTTCGTGGTCAAAAACCATGAAGATAAAGTGTTGCGGTTGAATAAAACTTTATATGGATTAAAGCAAGCCCCACGAGCATGGAATAGTTGCATCGACAAGTATTTTCAAGACAATATGTTTACTCGTTGTATCCATGAATATGCTCTTTACCTTAAAGTTCATACTAATTGAGATATCTTGCTTGTTTGTCTTTATGTTGATGATCTTATTTTCACGGGTAATAACCCAAGTTTGTTTGAAGCTTTTAAGAAAGATATGTCTCGTGAGTTCGAGATGACGAACGTAGGGCTCATGTCATACTACTTGGGCCTAGAAGTGAAACAGATGGAGGATGGAATTTTTATCTCTCAAGAAAGCTATACAAAAGAGATATTGAAGAAGTTCAACATGCTCGATTGCAACCCCGTGAACACACCGATGGAGAGTGGGACAAAATTGTCCAAGTTTGATGAAGGAGAAAAAGTGGATCCCACATTTTTCAAAAGTCTTGTGGGAAGTTTGAGGTACTTGACTTGTAGCAGGCCAGATATACTCTTTGCAGTTGGAGTAGTAAGCTGCTTCATGGAAGCTCCTACCTCCACTAATTTGAAAGTCACTAGAAGAATTCTTCGCTACCTAAAAGGTACGACTGACTTTGGGCTATTTTATTCCTCTTCTAGTGATTTCAACCTTATGGGATTTTGTGATAGTGATTATGGGGGAGATATTGATGATAGAAAAAGTACAACTGGTTTTGTATTTTTCTTGGGTGATTCTGTTATTTCTTGGAGTTCAAAGAAACAACCAATTGTTACTCTCTCGACTTGTGAAGCTGAATATATAGCAACAACATTCTGTACATGTCATGCTATTTGGCTGAGAAGATTGTTGAAGGATCTCAATTTACCACAAATTGATGCTACAGAGATTTGTATTGACAACAAATCCGCACAGGCACTCGCGAAGAATCCAGTGTATCATGATCGAATCAAGCATATTGATACAAGGTATCACTTCATCAGAGAATGCATTGCCAAGAAGGAAGTCGAGCTCAAGTATGTGAAGTCATATGATCAAGTTGCGGATATTTTTACAAAACCTCTCAAGTTTGAAGATTTCCAGAGATTGAGATCAAGGCTTGGAATGAAGAAGAAAAATCAAAATTAAGGGAGAGATTTGTGGGGCCAATCAAAAATTAAAAGCAATTCAAAAAAGGAAGTAGATAACTGTATTAGGAAAAATTGAGTTTAAATATAAAGATGACATGTCATGACATGTGGATTGATCAAGGAATTATGATTAGCAAAGAGGTACGAGTTGCAACAGGTACGAGCAGAGGCATGAAAAGAGGCACGAGCAGCTATTCGAAAGATTCAGCGCCTGTACCTATTTAAGTCCAAGAATTAAAGAGAATGAACCTACCAGTACAAAGGAGTACATATACAATACTTAATGAGCCTTTAATATTAAAAACATTAGAGAATCTGTATTAAATATAATAATTATGTAACGTAGCATTTAATGCCTTTAATTGCTCATAATAGCCTTATTATGACAAAGGTAAAACGCATATCTCTCAAATAGCTATAAAAGGGAGATAATTGATCAATTGTAAGGACACGAAATATCAACTGAATATACTGAATTACTCTATTTTCTGTTACCTATTCTATTGCTCTCAAAATCAATTTTCTTATTCATTTCTTATTATCAGTAGCCCGTGTTCTTATTAAAATAAAGCTTTGACTGAAATTCTATTTTTTGGTTAAACAAATTGGTTCCGTACCAGGAATCTGATAATCTATTTTTTCTTAACCTTGTCTATTTCGTTACATCAACGATCATGTCAAATGTTAACGATAACACCCAGGGAAACCAAGGAAACCATCAACTCCAAGGGGACCCACAAGATGTTCACACTCCGATCCCTTCTCCATAAAGGTCTCCTCGGTGGTCTCGAGAAGGAACTCCTGATGGATCTCATTCAAATACAAATACTCAATTTAACAACGATGAAGCTATCAATGAAGCTTTGCAGAAGTTGATCGCTCAACATGTCAATAAAGCTCTTGAAGCTTTTGCCAGCCAATTACCTGTTGCACCATCAACACCAGTTCTAAATACGAACACTTGAAACCTACGTCTGGCTGTATTCTAGCAGTGTGGAAGTCCCGTCGAAGTCAACGTAG
>NW_017670990.1:354930-385583 GCF_001879085.1 Nicotiana attenuata | reverse complement strand
AAAAAAAAACAGGAATTCAACTTAAACTTGTCACTAGGAAGATGAGGGAAATGAAATAGGTGCATCAACAGCAGCAGGATCAGCTTGGCTTACAGCAGCGGGCTCAACTTGGCTTGTAGGAGTGGGGATACCCGTATCAACTTCAACATTTGCAGAAGCTTCAGCCACGGGAGAAGGAAAATCTTGGGTTTGCTGAGCCTTCTCAATAGCTTCATTAATTTTAGCTAACTCAGATCCCAAGTTAAAATTTTCTCGGCTAGCTTCAACAAGGGTATCACGGCGAGAATTTAGAAACGCCCAACTCACTTCCATGGCAGACTTATCCTCAAGGATCTCATAATCCCTCTCCTAATCAGCAATTTCATTAGTTAACTTTTCATTTTCAGCCAAGGCAGATGTGTAAGAAGCTTGAAGAGATGCATGGGAACTTTCTAAGGCACAAACCTTATCGGAAGAAATTCGAAGGTCTTCTTGTGCTTGAGACAAATTCTGCACGAGCTCACCAGCATAAGCTTCTTTTTTTATCTAAGAGAACCTTCAGTCATCTAATCTCTTCACTTTCCTTGGACAATTGCTCGGAGAAGGAGGTTTCAAGACGAGCCTTTTCTTTTTCTGCTTGATTTGAGGAAGCCTTTGCAATTCCCAATTCTGAAGTCAAGGCCCGTACCTGCTGTTCCAAGGTACTCTTACTTTCTTCCAAGTAATCCACATCAATCTGAAGACTTTCATACTGTTCCTTCCAATTGTATCCTTCCAACTGATAATCACACATTAATTGCTCTGTGAGGGTAACTCTTTTTATCATCTCTATGCCGATGAGATTAGCCTAATAAAGAAAAAAATGTGGAAATGAGAATCCTAAAGATAGAAAAATGACAAAGGGAAAAAAGTGGAAATACCTTTAAAGAACAATGCACAATGTCATTCATCAATGTCAAGGAACTATGGCTTTCCAACTTAGCCTTCTCAATCGGACCAATTAAGGGCTTTATCCACACGTCTGCTTGACTTGATTTTCTTAGAAGATTACCCTCAGTGGGGACTGCAATAATCACCTGCCTCATGGCACCACTTCCACTTGAGGATCCAACCTCTACATGGTGAGAAAATAGAGGAAGAGTTGTCGAAGGAGGAACGGTAGAAGTAGTAAAGACAACAGCCTGGGGAGGAGCAGAAACAGTCGAGACCGGCAAAGAAGGAATCACAGACACGGGAGTAGAAAAAGAAGCCAGGGGAGTTTCATCAGAAACTGGGCCTAAGCTTTCACTATCAAACCCGCTAATAAAAAGTTGCTCAACCGAATCATGAGCAGCAGCGGGAGCAATGTCATCATCAAGAACTACAACTGGGGCCTTAATAGGCTCAGTAAGAGGATAAGAACTGAGGGGGGATGCTTCTGCTTCGTCATTAAAAATAATGCATTTTCGGGCTCGTGGCCTTGTTACCAAGGCACTCCCGTCTTCCTCTTCTTCAGAATCCTGGCTAGCAATGGCTTTTCTTTTCGATGAAGAACCCGAGACTATTTCTTGGGCCCTTTCCAAAGAGATACGAGAAGCCGCGACCGCCTCAGCAATAACTCCTCGAGCAGCAAATCCTGATAAAATGAAGGATTGAAGTAAGTTCAAAAAAAAAAATAATATGTAAAATAAAAACTCTTACCATGAGTTTTCACCTTCCAACCAAATCGATGGGAATGTGTCTTCCAAGATCTACCATCCATTGGTGCAATTTCAACAACTTTTCTACCCAATCACGGAAATTGGGAACATCATCCACAATTCCCATGATTGCTGGAAAGAGAAAAAATAAAGTTAGAAAAATCAACAAATTGAAGAAAAAAGATACGAGAGAGTTAAAAGACTCACGTGCAAAATTCCACTTCTCAGGGAAGGGAACATTTTCTTCATCCACTAAACCAACAGTGGGGGCAGCAACAAACCTGGCGTACCAGCCACGGTCTTTGTCCTCTTCTAGGCTAACTAAAACTCTTTTTCTCCTAGCTACTAGTGTAAAAACACCATTACGGAAAAGCCTAGGGGAGTAAAGGTGAATCAGGTGGGGGAAAGTAAAAGGCACCATGGCTAAGTTGCTCAAATGCCTCAAACAGGTAACGACCCTCCATATTATTGGACCAATTTGACCTAAGCAAATGTCAAAGAAGCGACAGAACTTAAGAATAACGGGGTCAATAGTAGGTTTAAATCCTAATGTGAAAGGATACGTGTAGACGAAGGAAAATCCAGTTAAGCAAGAAGTAATTCTCTGATTCGGATTAGGAATAATGATAGGAATGTCCTGACTCCAGTGGCAGTCACTACAAATTAAAGGAATCAAACCTTCTATAATTTGAGTGGGGTAAATATCAGCCCGATCTAAGGAAGCTACTTGATTCCTAAGAGACACTCTATCATTATAAAAGGATAATTCCGCAGGAACTATCTCTTCTACTAAAGGTTCATGAAGAGGTTCAGAAGAATCCTTACCCCTGGAAGAGGATCTTTGCGAAATAGAACCTCTAGTTCTAGAAGAGGGACCAGAACTAGGAGAAGGAACGGAAGAACCGCGTGCAGATGAAGATCCTAAATTACGGAGTCTACCTCCTCTTCTGCTCCTACTGGGAGCGTTAGGGAAGTTATCAACTATGGAGACCTTACTAGGGTTAGGGTTTGATGAAGACATGATGATACGAGGAAGAAGCAAACAAAGATTTGAAAAATTGAATGTTTAGAAAACTTTATGTTGTAAAGACAAAGAGGGAAGTTATATTTATATTAAGAAGCAACCGTCAAAGGAGAAGGTGTAATGATGGAAGGGTCATAATAAAAACTGACGCTTCGTATACAGTGAAACCATAAAAAAGCCTTAAAAAGTGCTGTAGAATTACAGAACCAATGAAAATACGACACGTGTCAAGAACATTAATTAGAAGTGACAATTGGAGTGTCGATTCTGTCACAGCACTAATGGTGACAAAAATTCCCGCTTTAAAGAAATTCCACTTCCCAAGTATTCAATCGATGAATAAATGGCAAGTGGGGGGACTATCTGTATTGGGAAAAATTGAGTTTACATATAAAGATGACGTGTCATGACACGTGGATTGATCAAGGAATTATGATTAGCTAAGAGGTACGAGTTGCAACAGGTACGAGTAGAGGCATGAAAAGAGGCACGAGCAGCTATTCGAAAGATTCAGCGCCCGTACCTATTTATGTCCAAGAATTAAAGAGAATGAACCTGACAGTACAAAGGAGTACAAATATAGTACTTAATGAGCCTTTAATATTAAAAACGTTAGAGAATCTGTATTAAATATAATGATTATGTAACGTAGCATTTAATGCCTTTAATTGCTCATAATAGCCTTATTATGACAAAGACAAAATGCATATCTCTCAAATAGCTATAAAAGGGAGACAACTGATCAATTGTAAGGACATGAAATATCAACTGAATATACTGAATTACTCTATTTTCTGTTACCTATTCTATTGCTCTCAAAATCAATTATTCTTATTCATTTCTGATTATCAGTAGCCTGTGTTTTTCTTAAAATAAAGCTTTGACTGAAATTCTATTTTTTTGTTACACAATAACAACAAGTTGCAATGGCAACTTGTTGCAATAATTGCTGAAACAAAAAAAATCAAGTTGCAACAAGGTTGAAACCATAACAAGTTTTGGACGTTGGCAACTTGCAATAAATCAAGTTTTTGATTGGCTGAAACTTTGGCAATTCCTCCTGTAAATAGGAGCTCAATTCTTCTTGTTTAGACACACCAAATCGAGAGAAGCAACAGAGAGTTAGAGAGAGTAATCCACAGATTGTAGTCTGTGAGATAAATAGTGAGTGGGAGTAATATTGTAGTGAAGTGTTTAAAATAAATAGCGTTATTTCTTTCGAAGTTGCAGTAGTCTCTTGACACTACTAAGTTGTAATATTATAGTGGTAATATTGCTCCACTGGGGTATTGTATTTTATCCCGTTAAAATATTTGGTGTCGTTATTACTCTCTTGTGTTATTGTTATTTACCGTGGATATTATTCCTGGGCGGGATAATTATTTTTATTCCCAACATCGTAAAGCATTGGTAAAATTTTTACATTAACAAGTTATGAAGTGTTTATGAATACTGTTTTGCCCGATGGGCTGTTTTACGGAATATGTTTTGCCCGAGGGACCGATTATGATTTTCATCTCTTTTATTACAAATGGTATTGAACCCCTACTGAAATTGCTGGAAGGTATTTTAAATGATATGTACCAAAAAGCTAGATTTTAAAAATGAGATGATTGACTCGTATTCTGATTTGAAAGCCTGTTGTGCTTATTGAGTTAACATAAATGTGGATTTATTGTTTCCTACTGCTCAGTCTTTATTTACTTTTATTACATACTGGATTGGAGTACTCACATTATTCCCTGCACCTCGTGTGCAGATTCAGGTATGTCAGAACCCGGTAATGGGTGTTGGATGCTCAGACGCGGAGTCATTAGAGTTGGCAAGGTAGCTGCACGACGTTCGCAGCACTGCTTCCTTCCTCTCATTTTCACTTCTGTACTTAGTACATTTTGACTGTCTTTGTTGTATTCAGACCTTGATAGATGCTCATGGCTAGTGACACCCCGATGTCGGGCTTGTATATTAATTCCGCACTGTTCTTTCAGACTTATATTATGAAATATGGTTTAATTAAAGGCTTATAAATAACTCTTAATGATTAAAAGGTTAATGTGAGTGTTCTGTCGGCTGGCCTTGTCTTCACGAGAGGCACCATCACGACCGGGCCGATTTGGGGTCGTGACACTATATTGAATACGCATTAAGCTCACAACGTTCAGAATAAAAGTGGTGAACGATTTATGAAGCAATAGAATAGAAGTTCTGCGACTATTCAAGGAACTAGGTTAAACTATATTTCTGAGGCAATTAGTAACGTCGTAAAAGAAACGTAGTGTAGGGAGAATCATTAAAATTCCCAAACATAGAGAGTTAGCCTCACATACCTTAACTTCCTGCTCTTGAGCGTAATACAACATTCGCCAACCCTTTCAACTTTAATCTATAGCAATACAAGTCAAAGGGATTCCATAGCAATAATACTCATGTTTTGGTCACTTAAGCATTTTCTCAAACACTTGGTGATATAAAGCTTCATAGTCCTTATTAATGGTGTTTCTACGTCCAACAAGCCATTCTCTTGATCCTAGATAAATTCTAAAATCTCAAATTTCTTATAATCAACATCATTCTTTATCACCCATAAGGTAAACAACACCCTTAATCAATAATCAACAATCAACAAGCCAAACCTATAATTGTTCATGCTTTTCTATCAAACCCATCAACTCATATCTCATGAACTTGTAGTTTAGAATTATTAATCCAACGCTATAATCAATTGGAGGGTGAAGATATTACCTTCTTGGGAAATTGAAATTAACTTAGAATCACCATTAGAACTTACCTTGGGTGGTGGAAGGACCCTTATGGAGTTAGGTTTTTGAGAGTTCCCCTTTCTAGAGCAAGTTGTTATGTTTTGGGGTTGTGGGGGACGAAATTTGGCTTTAAAACGCCCCCCACGAGCGCGCCCGTACACCTGAAGACCTGACCGCGCTACTGACAGCGCAAAACGGCAGTAACACTGCCTCAAATGAAGCGCGGCCGCGCTAGGGGCGCGTTCAGGGCGCGCATATCGCATACTATTTTGTAAAATGCGCATAACGTTTTGTACGGAGATCTGTTCGGGCTCCGTAATTTATCATTGGAAAGATATTTCAAAGGCCTACAAGTTTCATGCTTTGAGTTTTCCCAAATTCCTTAAAAAGTTTCACTAAACCCTATTGGAAGAGACACCTTATGCAAACTTAGTCGATTTTGTCAAATCTTATGCACCTCACTTTCCATCTTGATTTTGAAACAGCTATTTCATCCATAATCATCCCAATGGGACTTCACATGTCCAAAATATAACCTTACTACTCCTTTTACTCATTCATACCTAATCCGAATTTACGGGGTGTTACATTATCTCCCCCTTGGGATCATTCGCCCTCGAATGATTGTCCTGACTATAATTTCTGCTAACTCCGGACCTTAAACGGGTCTGGTGGAAGCATGAACTTTCATTCACACTTGCATTCTAAACTGAATGAATACATGATTACTGAGCTGTTGCGATACTGAACTGAATGACTACTGCATTGACTGAATACTGGTCTGCCATGGATACATGAATAATTAACTAACATGGATGTATGAATATTGAACTGGCACGAATATGTGAGTAATCTGATTACTAACTTGGCATGAATGTATAAGTATTGGACTAACATGAGTATCTGAGTATTGAGCTGACATGAGTATCTGAGTACTGAAAACTTGAATGTTATAACATGACACGTGAAATACTGGCTGTACCACCACTAATTATGGTGGAAACTCCAGCTCATATGCTAATTGACCGATCCTTCGAAAGAATCTATATGGCCCAATATAGCAGGGACTATGCTTCCCCTTCTTCCCAAATCTCATCACGCTTTTCATATGCGAAACTTCCAGAAATACCAATTCATCAACTTGAAACTCTAGGTCTCTATGCCGCACGCTCGAATAGGACTTTGGCGGCTCTGAGCCGTCTTCAAACGCTCTTGAATCAACTTAACTTTCTCCATTGTCTGATAGACTAAATTTGGTCCCGACAAATCTTCTTGGCCAACTTCGAACCAACCAATTGGCGGTCTACACCTTCGCCCACATAGAGCTTCTTATGGTGCCATTTCGATACTAGGATATTATTAGCAAGGTAAATGAGAGGTATGTGATCATCCCAATTACTTTTAACATCAAGTACATATCCTTAACTTTTTGAATATTGAGCTCTGCCTGGCCATCTTTCCAAGGGTGAAAAACTTGTGCCTAATCATTTATAAAAGAACTTCAAAAAGTTCATTTTAAACTAAGCACCACAGTTCGAAATGACGGACGATGGAGTCTCATGAAATCAGACGATTTCCTGAATGTACAACTAGGCATAATCTTCTATTGAATCTGTAGTTTTTACTAGCAAGAAATGTACTGACTTGGTAAGTCGATATACAATCACCCAATCAAATGGTGCTTTCAAGATGAGCAAGATAATCTTGTTATCAACTCCATATTTACCATTTCCACTCAATAATATGTGTATTCTGTGAAACACTAGGCTTTCTATTGCTCGAGTTTCACTTGTTGACAATTCGGATAATTGGCCACAAAGTCTGCAATGTTCTTTTTCATGCCGTTCAACCAATCAATCTCCTTGGTAATGATGCATATTTGGGGAACCTGGATGGAAAGAATACCAGGAATTATAGGTTTCTAACATGATCTTTCCTTTTTAAGTCCATCTATGTCTGGAACACACAATCTGTCTTGGTACCTCAAAGTACCAAAATCTTCCCCTTATTCAAAAGCCATCGTCTTATACTTGTGAATCCCCCCTTTCTACTGCAACACGTAGGGATTATCACATTGTTTCTCCTTCTCTTCTGCTACTAAGGGGAACAAGTCCTGTTCTAGACAACAACTCCGCCATCTTCGGAGTTCAAAGTCGAACTCCTATCCTGGCTGGTGAACTTCTTTCACCAGAGTTCTCTTATCTACCTCAATCATGAGTTATACTTCTCACACTTTATCTTCTTAAACACTTCCCGAAAACACTAATAGAATTATTTTGAGCTAAGTCTATATTCTGAAGATTAGAGTCTTGTGCAATGACATTACCCTCGTGATACATAACTGGGCATGATTTTATAGCTTTTCTGTGATCACTTTATCATCAATAATTAAGTTCGGTGATCATTCTACTAACTTTGTGTTTCTTACACATGCTAGACATATTCCTTGTGGTAATTATACAATTTTCCCTCATTACCGTATCTCATATTAAATATTCGGGTTTCAAATCTCTAACTGGACTTACTAAAAATATATCACCCCTTAGACCAAAGGTCTTATACTTTTGAATCCTTCTCTTTTGTTGGAATCCGAACAAATTTTCTTATCTTCTACAATTCCTTGCACTTTACACCAATGACGACTCATCTTCCGACTTACTTCCGAGAAATCTTCCTTACTAGAAAAAACTAAATTATTCACTTTAGTGGAAATCTAATGTATTCACGACTATCATACACAATTTTAATAATTTAACTATGCTCACACTGTCCATCCTAGAGAAACCACATTTCGATAAGTCCTAATGGCTATTCTTCTATAGATTGCTCTCTTATTGCTAGCTGATGTTTTTCCCACTATCACTGTACTTCGGATTTAACTTAAACTCTGTGTTCTAACACACGTTCGGTATTTCAAACTGCCATCCACTCACTAGAGGTAACCTGGCTAAGTGAATTAAATCTCACCTCTACTAGCTCTGCTGAAATTGCTAATTCACTGTATCTACTCAAAACTTACTTACTATCCTTTTACTAAACACCTGCTAGAATCACATTTTCTTGTTCTACTTTGGATAACTAAAGTGAGGAATAAGGTTATTTCTAACATCCCTCACCATCCGACCCTGTTCTATGATTGCATACTATCATTCCTTTTTGAATTATGTACATGGATCACACTTAGGAAAATTTCATCTTTCTTAAACAAAATTGGGATATCTAACCCCTAACTTTCTATCTACTTCAAAATCACATCATACTATAAACATCTGCGGTAATCACTTAGTCACATAACCTAAGGGGAAACTGCCATATTTTTATCTCACAGTAATATCCACTACATATACAAATTCACTAACATTGTACTTTCTAATCCTGATTTGAATACATCTAAACAACTTAAAATCTTTCCCTGAAATTCAATATCGGATGCTCTTGGTTCTCATTGCATACATCATATCTTCTAGTCATTTGCATGAGTTGTACGAAATCACATCTTTGGTAATAACCAGCGTTTCTGACTCCTAGGTATTTTACCCTTAGGCTCTTTTCTGTCCAAAACTATAGTGACCAATGTTAGGGTCTGACATCTGAACTATCATCATCCAACTTGTGGCTCCATTTTCAAGAATTAAATGAAGTTTTTCTAGGAGGTAAAACACATACGAATACACTACCATGCACAAACTTATCTTTCAAAGTATACCATCATCTGATAAATCACTTCCTGCGCCCTCCGGTGAGTCTTGGTCTTAATCCAGACCTAAAATATGCAAAGGTTTCGCTATAATCACTGTACTTACATTTTCTTTGGGAACCCATATGCATCACTGTATACTCACCAGTCACCAGAATTTTGATACACTAAAAATTGGAGATCTGGTAACTGAATAACTGATAATTGGCATATCGAATAACCATAAACTTGCAGCTACTGGTTGTGCACTGAAGCCTACTTCAGATTTTTCTAACAAACTTGGGCAGCCTAGGCATGGGTCTGGTATTTTGCAGGCTATTAATTCTAGTTTGGATGCTACTACTACTGGTTTAGAGACTGCAGCTGCTAAGGAAATGACAACGGATATCATGCAGCCTCAACACAAATTTTCTAAATCTTGTACTGTTCATACAGTGCAGATTTTTAGTTCTGGCATCAGTTGTCCAGTTGCAGCTGCTTCTAATGATACTACTACGTTTGAACAAAGAGTTAGTAAGGCAGCAACTACTGCATTGCCTGGGAACAATTTAAGTGCTACTACGCATGATGAGAAGCAACAAATGCAAGAATCTGGTGATTTAAACAATGTGACTGCTGCAAGACATACAGGGAAAGCAACTGTTCCATTGTAAACAATTGCAAATCGGGGAACTAGCAGTTCTACACCTGGGGACAGAGCTGCAGCCATAATTTGTAATTCTATGCTTAAAGTAGCTGAGCAGACTTTTCAAGCAACACACAACACAAATCCAGGAGGTGCAGATGTACAAGTTACAGCAGCTCCTGATAGAGTGGCTCAACATCCGGAGGGACAAAAGGATCGCGGAATAGCTTTGCAAGCTGACAGTCCCAGCAGTAATGGGGAAAATGCAACACATGTTACAGGATCCGTAGCTGGAATAGAAAGGAGAGTGGTGCCTAGCAAAAAACAAACTCCAAAAAACAACAAAATGCAGCAGGCTGAGCAGAATCATTTTGATGCTCTTTACAATGAGAATGTGGTCGCTGGGATGAACACTGAAGAGAATCTGCAGCTGGTGGAGAGTAATGTTGCAGATCAAAACAGCTCCTTGACTCCAGTGGCAGTAAATTTAACTGCTCTTGGCTCACAAATTTTGAAGATATGAATCCAATGCAAGCTTTCACTAGAAATCGATCTCCAATTCCTATAATGCAACTCGACAAAGCAGAGTTTGATAACAATACAATTTACAAGGTTGGACTCAACACATCTAACAAACATATTCCCTCCAACGATACAGTTAATTGTTCAGAAGACTCAGTGCACCCAGCACACAATCTACAGGATCATGCCATGATGATTTCTGCAATACCCAAAAGCTGGGCAGATCGGGCAGAAATGGAGAAAGATAATGACGTTGATTCAGCGGACAGTTATCGGGCAACTGTTAAGAAAAACACAAGTCCGACCAGCACACAAATAGTCAGTAATGCTAAATCAAATGCATCAACAGGGATCAAGTAGAAGGTTCAGCAGTTGCAATATGTTGAAACAGTTAAGGAGCACAATATGCAGGAGAAAGAACTAAGTCCAAAAGCACCTCGGTTTGTCCCTACTGGTCCAAACGCACCATCAGGTGAAATTCCAAACAACGCTTTGATTTCAGACCATGACCGGGCACTATTGAATGCACTGGACAGTCCAAAACCTCATAATTGTGCACATTCAAATGGCTCAAAAATGACGTCACAAATACGGAAACTTTCAGTAGCAAAGAGATACGAACCATGTAGTGCAAAGAGATTGAAGAGGCATGAACCAGTATGGATGGTTATACAAGAAGAAGCTAATCAAAAACTTGAGGCCAATTTACGTGTTGCCATTTCCGACGAAGCAAAAGTAGATGAACTGATTGAATCTTGTCAGGAAGAGGCGGCTACGAAAGGAGACTTATCTCCTAAGCATAGTGAGAAAAAGAAGGTGAACCAAGAAATAACACTCAGGCAACTCCCAATGAGAGCTGCAAAGCAAAAAGGGGTTGCCACCTCCACATCTACGAGATCCAATAGATCCGAGAAGAAATGAAGAATTTTGAAGATTATTTGAAGACAGTTAAAGAGGATTTTAAGGAAGTTCAAATTGAAGAACTCACAAGTTTGATAAATGAGGGGCAAGATTCCTAAATTGTTTTAGTTTATCATTTTCAAAGCATCATCACTTGTAGTAGCGTCATAGAGTGTGTTATAAACTCTATGGCGATCATAGAGTACCTGGTACTTTCAAGTTCCTATTTTTCATGCATGCTAGAAGATGAGGTTTTTCATGCCTCTATAGGAAGTGTAAGGTAAGGTCCATGCCCCCCTTACATGTACTTTTCCTTGGTGGCCTTGCTGTTTCATTATTAATAAAAAAAACTACTAGGCACGCCTAGTAGTATAATTTGCCAAAAAAAAAAAGAAAGGTCGCTAACTGGTAACTGGGATAAACTGATAACCATAAAACATGATAACTGCTTTTGTACTTTCTGATAAGGTTATGCTCTAATGTGTACTACTATCCATTACATCCTACTTCCAACATCCTCTCAAGTCTCATTTGTTACTAGTACTCCATAATTATATCCCAATGGGAAATCATCCTCTCTAGAACCTTGGGTTTCTCCTACGCGTCGCTTGGGCATCCAATACATTTGGAAATCGATTGGAAGAAAAGGTTTATTGCTCTAAGCTTCATGGCACGATCTAGAGTAGAAAGAAATGAGACAATCCTAGATGTCTTGGTAGTTAACCGTTTATATGAGTGGCCAGCACACACATATAAAGGAAATTCCACTAGACATGGCTTCATAGACTCCCTAGGACTCTTGAACCTAGTGCTCTGATACCAAGCTTTGTCACGCCTCGAACTTGGGCCTGGACGTAACACGGCACTCGGTGGCTGGCTGAATCAACATGTGACATCATAACATACTGAATGCGGAAGATAAACTAACACATGCTGATATACTGAAAGTCTGGATGATATAAATCAAAGTGCGGAAATAATAATACAATTCTGAAACATATTTGTAGCCAACATAGCTTTATATGAAAAGACTGCAACTCTGTCTAACTATTACTCTAGTCTCTGAAGCCTCTAATGAAGTACTAAAAACACTGACTGTCTGAAAATACTGAAGACTATAAGGTAATGATAATGCCCTGGAAGAACTGGGATCACCAAGTAGCTGGTAAGAGAATCATAGCGCTCTGAATCATCAACCTGTAAATCATTACCTGCATCGTGAGACGCAGGCCCCGGGCAAAAGGGACGTCAGTACATTTGAATTGCACTGGTACGTAAAGCAACTGAAAGAAAGAATTATAAATGCTGAAACTAAAACTAAGCTGATAACTGAGAATTGATAATTGATAACTGAAATGATAACTATTGAAACTGAAACTAAAATGATAACTGGTAACTGATAACTTATCTGATAACTGATAAATGATAACTAAACTGATAACTGGTGACTAAAATGATAACTGATAACTGAAATGATAACTAGTAATTGAACTAAACAAAGGAAGTAAGGATATGAATACTCCCTCTTCTGAATGATGAACAACCTGTTTATCCGAATAAATAATATGTGCACAACTACCGCCTCGGGCCCAAGTATATGTATACATAACTGCAACCTCAGGTCCAAAATGCATAAAGCATAAACTGCGGCCTCAGGCCCAAAGATGCATAAAGCATAAACTGCGGCCTCAGGCCCAAATACAGGTGTTCAACATTCAGGAACTGAGAATCATACTGCAATACATGATAGTGAAATACTGAATTACACTGAGTTACATGATACTGGAATACTGGATCACACTAAGTTACATAATACGGGAATACAGAATAGGACTAGACTGAGACATGTATTCTTGAACTGATTATGAACACTGAAACTTTAACTGTTTATGGCATACTGAGTAATCTATACTAAGACTCGTGGGCATCAAACCCAAGTCTATATTGAATACGCATTGAACTCATAACGTTCAGAATGAAAGTGGTGAACAAGTTATGAAGCTAGAGAATAGAAGTTCTGCAACTATTCAAGGAACTAGGTTAAACTATATTTCTAAGGCAATTAGTAACGTCGTGAAAGAAACGTAGTGTAGGGAGAATCATTAAAATTCCCAAACATAGAGAGTTAGCCTCACACACCTTAACTTCCTTCTCTTGAGCGTAATACAACATTCGCTAACCCTTTCAAATTTAATCTATAGAATTACAAGTCAAAGGGATTCCATATTAGCAATAATACTCATGTTTTGGTCACTTAAGCATTTTCTCAAACACTTGGTGACATAAAGCTTCATAGTCCTTATTAATGGTGTTTCTACGCCCAACAAGCCATTCTCTTGATACTAGATAAATTCTAAAATCTCAAATTTCTTATAATCAACATCAGTCTTTATCACCCATAAGGTAAACAACACCCTTAATCAATAATCAACAATCAACAAGCCAAACATATAATTGTTCATGCTTTTCTATCAAACCCATCAACTCATATCTCATGAACTTGTAGTTTACAATCATTATTCCAACGCTATAATCAATTAGAGGGTGAAGATATTACCTTCTTGACGTTCAATCTTCTTGAATTCGAGTTCTAGGGTTCCTTCTCTCAACTATGATGTCCCAATCAAATATCTAATGATATGGAGGGTTTACCCATGTTAATAAGATATTGGGAAATTGAAATTAACTTAGAATCACCATTAGAACTTACCTTGGGTGGTGGAAGGACCCTTAAGGAGTTAGGTTTTTGAGAGTTCCCCTTTCTAGAGCATGTTTTTATGTTTTGGGACTGTGGGGGATGAAATATTGTTTTAAAACGACCCCCACGAGCGCGCCCGCGCACCTGAAGACATGACCGCGCTACTGACTATGCAAAACGGCAGTAACACTGCCTCAAAAGAAGCGCGGCCGCGCTCAGGGCGCGCATATCGCATACTGTTCTGTAAAACGCGCATAATTTTTTTCAAAGAGATCTGTTCAGGCTCCATAATATATCGTTGGAAAGATATTTCAAAAGACTACAAGATTAATGCTTTGAGTTTTCCCAAATTCCTTACGCATTTTCACTAAACCCTACTGGAAGACATACCTTCTACAAACTTAGTCGATTTTGTCAAATCTTATGCACCTCATTTCCATCTTGATTTTGAAACAACTATTTTATCCATAATCATCCCGATGTGACTTCACATGTCCAAAATATAACCTTATTCCTCCTTTAACTCATTCATACCTAAGACGACTTTACGGGGTGTTACAGTTACGGGACAAACCAAGTCACAAATCCCTACCGGTGCACGCCAACACGCTCGTCACCGAGCATGTGAGCCATCTCATTTATCAAAACAATACGAAATACCGGGGTTTCATACCCTCAGGTCCAGATTTACAATGGTTACTTACCTCAAACCGGATGAAATACTACTCCGCGACTCCCTTGCCTCTCGCCTCGGCCTCAACTCGCATCGAATCTATCCACAAATCAGAATTACAACATCAATATATGCTAAGGGAACGAGGCCCATGCGAAAATAACCAAATTATACAAAAAACCCCAGAATTGGTCAAACCCGACCCCGGGCCCACGTCTCAAAATTCGATGGAAGTCACATCAATGGAATCCTTATCCTCCCACAAGTTCATACATACCAAGAATACCAAAATCCGACCACGAATGACCCCTCAAATCGCTAGATTATGTTCTCCACTTTCCAAGCCCTAACTCCCCAATTTTAGGCTTCAATTCCCCCAAATTTCATGTTTAATTAGGTAGAAATCACAATAGGATCGAGTATTAAGCCCATAAATCTTACCTCAAAGAAGTTCTCTTGAATTCCCTCAAAAAGCTCCAAAACCGACTCAAAAATGCTGAACTATGGCAAAAAATCGCGAAAATGGGCTTTTAAACATTCTGCCCAGTGATTTAAATTCCTTCTTCGCGAACGCGGTCAAAGCCTCACGTTCGTGAAGCACAAAGCTCCAGGGATCCCAGCTACCCCGAATACTCTACGCGAGTGCGAGACCTTCTTCGTGTTCGCGATGAATGCTCAAGCTCAACCTTCGTGAACGCGGGACCAGCATCGCGTACGCGAAGGGCAACAGGCCAACCTCACTCAACATCTCTTCGCGAACGCGAGGGTCCTCTCGCGAACACGAAGAGCAAAAACTCTACAACACAGAACTGAGAAATCTGCAACTTTCAAAACAAGGATTTGATCCGTTTAATCACCTGAAACTCACACGAGGCCCTTGAGACCTCAACAAAACATGCCAACCTATTTCATAATATCATTCAAACTTGTTCCAACCCTCGAAACACTCAAAATAACATCAAAACATCAAATCATCATTGGATTCAAGCCTAGAAATTCCAAAAACTTGTGAATTCCGAATTCGATTAAAAAATCTATCAAACCTCATCCGAATGACCTCAAATTTTGCACACACGTCACAAATGACACAACGGACTGACTCCAACTTCCGGAATTTGATTCCAACCCCTATATCAAAACCTCACTTACCCGTGCTTAGTCCCATGTAGATGGGGAGACAAGGATTAGCCTCATGCAGATGGAGGCAGGGATTAGCCTCATGCAGAGAGGGAGGCAAGGATTAGCCTCATGCAGATATAGAGGCAAGGATTAGCCTCATGCAGATATGGAGGCAGGGTTTAGCCTCATGCAAATACGGAGGCAGGGATTAACCTCATACAAATATGGAGGCAGAGATTAGCCTCATGCAGATGTGGAGGCAGGGGTTAGCCTCATGCAGGTAGGGAGGCACTGATTAGCCTCATGCAAATACGGAGGCAGGGATTAGCCTCATGCTAATATGGAGGCAGGGATTAGCCTCATGCAGATAGGGAGGAAAGGATTAGCCTCATGCAAATATGAAGGTAGGGATTAGCCTTATGCAAATACGGAGGCAGGGATTAGCCTCATGCAGATATGGAAGCGGGATTAGCCTCATGCAGAGAGGGAGGCGGGAATTAGCCTCATGCAAGTATGGAGGAAAGGATTAGCGTCATGCAAGATATGGAGGCAGGGAATAGCCTCATGCAAGATATGGAGGCAGGGATTAGCCTCATGCAAGTATGGAGGCAAGGATTAGCCTCATGTAGAGAGGGAGGCATGGATTAGCCTCATGCAAGTATGGAGGTAAGGATTAGCCTCATGCAAGATAGGGAGGTAGGGGTTACCCTCATGCGGATATGGAGGCATGGATTAGCCTCATGCAGATATGTGGGACGTGGCTTAGTCCCATGCAAAGAGCGAGTAGCAAATAAGAGTAGTGTATGTCTTAGTTAGAGATATATTCAGTGTTCGATAGCCGGATTGATGGTGAATTTGCTGTGTGTATACATGTTTGCGAGTGCTATCGTTACGTCAAATGTGCCTATGTTCAAAGAAAAATTGTAAGTTTGTGGGGGGAGATTAGTTCGTGCTTCTGTCCGCCGGCCTTGCTTTGCTCTGTTCCGGAGGCCTTTTTGAGTTTCCCTGGGTAACACCTGACTGTTATGGAAATAGAGTTTCCGAAAAATATGCAATTGCTGATAAAATAGAGCTTTTTTTAGAAATATATTGATACATTAAGTAATTTTGATGAACTAGTGATTGTGACACATTTTAGAGGCATTGCAGCTTTCTCATGTTAGAATTTTGAGGGTCCTCCTCAAAATTCTGCCTCAGTTTAGTAGATGATCCTTCGGCTGTTTGCAGATGATAGGCCTTGCTGAACCTTTTTCAGAATTTTTAGAATCCTTCTCAAACTTCTGCCCCAGTTTCCTAACTGATTACTAACCGTCTGACACATGTTGGCGTTGGCTGGACCTGCTCTCCTCAAAATTCTGCCCCAGTTTCTGATCTTGGGAGGGGACATGGAAATTTTATTATGATATGACCGAACCCATAAGGCTGCCTACGTATCCCCTCTTAAACGCGAATCAGGTCAAGCATAGTTCAATTGCATAAGATGAGGAAATGTAAATAATCTAAGTATAGTATCTCTTGACTGCGTCTGAATTGATTGGTTTTGGCCAAATTTCTCCATCCATTTCTGCAAGTATGAGTGCTCCTCCTATCAGCACCCTGTGAACCATGGACGGACCTTGCTAGTTAGGGGAGAATTTCCCTTTGGCTTTGTCTTGATGTGGGAAGATCTTCTTCAGTACCAACTGGCCCGGTGAAAATTGCCTTGGTTTGACTCTTTTGTTGAAAGCTTTGGACATTCTGTTCTGATAATGTTGGTCATGACACACTGCATTCATCCTTTTTCCATCGATGAGGGCCAATTCTTCATAGCGGTTCCTTATCCACTCTGCATCGCTGAGTTCAGCTTCCTATATGACTATCAAAGAAGGAATCTCTACTTCGGCCAGGATGACAACTTTGGTACCATAAACCAGCATGTAGGGGGTTGCCCCGGTTGATGTGCGAACTGTAGTGCAGTATCCCAATAAAGCAAAAGGTAGCTTATCATGCCATTGTTTGTGGTTCTCTACCATCTTCCTTAGTATCTTCTTGATATTTTTGTTGTCGGCTTCTACGACTCCATTCATCTGAGTTCTATAGGCTGTGGAATTCTTGAGCTTGATTTTGAAAGTTTCACACATGGCATTCATCAGATCACTGTTGAGGTTGGCAGCATTATCAGTAACAATGGACTCGGGAACTCCGAGTCGACAAACAATTCGATCCTTGACAAAATCTGCGATGACTTTCTTAGTTACAGCTTTGTAAGATGCAAACTCTACCTATTTCGTGAAGTAATCAATGCGTACCACAATAAACGTGTGTCTATTTGAAGAAGTGGGCTCAATCGGACCAATAACATCCATTCCCCAGGCGGCGAATGGCCAAGGAAAGCTTATTGTATTGAGCTCGTTTGGCGACACTTTTATCATATCGGCATGCACCTGGTATTGAAAGCATTTGCGGACATACTGGATGTAATCCTTTTCCATGGTCATCCAAAAGTAACCGTCCCTAAGTATCTTCTTAGCAAAGACGAAACCATTCATGTGCGGGCCACAAGTCCTGGCATGTACATCCTCAAGTAGCTTGGAAGCTTCCTTTGCCTCGACACATTTTAGCAAACCCAAATTAGGAGTTCTCCTATACAAGTTTCCTCCGCTGTGGAAGAAGTGATAGGACAATCTCGAGAGTGTGCGCTTCTGAGTGTGATTTGCATGCTCCGGATATTCTCCTTTTGACAAATACTCCTTGATGTTATGGAACCAAGGCTTTACATCTGTTTCTTCTTCAATATAAGCACAATATGACGGTGGATTATGGATCTTCACCAGAATGGGATCAATATAATTCTTATCCGAATGTTGTATCATAGATGACAAGGTGGCCAACACATCGGCAAACTCATTCTGAATTCTTGGCACATATAGGAATTCTATCTTCGTGAACCTCTTTCTTAATTCCTGCACATGGTGCATATATGGCAGTATCTTGGAATTTATGGTGGCCCACTCTCCTTGTACCTGGTGCAAAAGAAAACCTGAATCACCGATCAGCAACAACTCCTGAATGTTCAGGTCGATTGCCATGCTGAGCCCTAGTATGCAGGGTTCGTACTCTACCATGTTGTTGGTGCAGGGAAATCTGATTTTAGCAGATACCGGATAATGTTGACCCGTTTCTGATACCAAAACTGCTCCAATGCCTACGCCGCTGAAATTTGCAGCTCCATCAAAGAACATCCTCTAACCGTCATATGCTTTGTTAATGTCGTCTCCTACGAACGATACTTCTTCATCAGGAAAATATACTTTCAAAGGTTCGTATGCTCCCCCCACCGGATTTTCAGCAAGGTGATCTGCCAATGCTTGTCCCTTGACCGTCTTTTGAGTTACGTAGACGATGTCGAACTCACTCAATAGTATCTTCCATTTGGCGAACTTTCCAGTTGGCATGGGTTTCTGGAATATGTACTTCAGAGGGTCCATCCTGGATATGAGGTATGTAGTGTAGGCACAAAAGTAATGCCTCAATTTCCGAGCTGTCCAGGTCAAAGCACAACAAGTGCATTCAAGTAGAGAGTAGCGTGCTTCATAAGGTGTGAACTTCTTACTCAGGTAATATATGGCTTGCTCCTTTCTTCCTGTCTCGTCAGTTGTCCTGGAACACATCCAAAGGCTCTATCCAATACAGATAGATAGAGTAGCAAAGGTCGTCCTGGTTCTAGACCAGAACTTGTGGTGTGTACAGGTACTCCTTGATCTTGTCAAAAGCTTTCTGACAATCCTCGGTCCAACTTGTCTCGGCATCTTTCCTTAGCATCTTGAAGATGGGTTCACATATGACTGTGGATTGCGCTATGAAGCGACTGATATAATTGAGACGTCCTAGGAAGCTCATCTCATCCTTTTTACTCCTAGGCGGCGGTAACCCCTGAATAGCTTAAACTTTAGATGGATCGAGCTCGATCCCCCGACAGCTGACAATGAATCCCAATAACTTTCCTGCGGGAACCCCGAATGCACACTTTGCGGGCTTCAGTTTCAAATTGTATCTCCTTAGACTATAAAAGAACTTTCTCAGGTCCACTATGTGATCTACGGCCCTCTTGGATTTGATAATGACTTCGTCCACATATACCTCTATTTCCTTGTGTATCATATCATGGAAGATGGTTGTCATGGCTCTCATGTAAGTAGCCCCAGCATTCTTCAGACCGAATGACATCATCTTATAACAGTATAGACCCCAAGGCGTAATAAAAGTTGTCTTCTCCGCATCTTCTTCGTCCATCCAGATCTGGTGATAGCCCGCGAAGCAATCTACAAAGGATTGGAGTTCATGCTTTGCGCAATTATCGATCAGGATGTGTATATTTGGCAATAGGAAGTCGTCCTTGGGACTTGCTCTGTTTAAATCCTGATAGTCAACACATACTCTGACCTTCCCATCCTTCTTCGGACCCGGCACAATGTTAGCTAACCAGGTTGGGTACTCAACCACCCTGAGAACTTTGGCTTTGATCTGCTTGGTAACTTCCTCCTTGATTTTCAGGCTCATGTTTGGTTTGAACTTTCTGAGTTTCTGCTTTACTTGTGGACACATGGGATTAGTGGGCAGCTTGTGGGCCACTATGGACGTGCTCAAACCGGTCATGTCATCATATGACCATGCGAAAATATCCTCATACCCCTTTAGAAAAAGGACGCATTCTTTCTTCTCTGTTGGTGACAAGTGATTGCTGATGCGAGTCTCCTTGACGGTCTCGGCGTCCTCCAAATTTACTGCTTCGGTTTCATCCAGATTGGACTTGGGCTTATTCTCAAAGTTTTCAACTTCCCTGACAACTTCCTCGGGTATCTCACCTTCTTCATCTGAATCACTCTCCTCATGTTGCGTTGCCTCATTACATGTCACAGTCACTGGTTCATCAGGAAAAGTAATACTAATGTTGTAGAAAGAAAAAGTGTAGAAATAGTAATGAATAATGAAGAGCAAATGCATTTGATTAAAACTGAAAAATCATCCAGACAAAGTACGGCTCGATGAATCGAGCATTTATTTTGAACCAAGTAAATCTTAAAACAAAAATACGAGAAATCTTAAATGCCTAGAATGGCTATAAAAGTAAACTCTGCCAAGCTACCCAGGGACTCGGCGGGCTCGGGATGGTGTGGCGGTCATATTACTGAGAACAGCTCCCTTCTTTATGGTCTGAATAGTGGGCCTTCTTCCTCCTCCTCCTTAATTATGGTACTGCAGTCCATGTCTTCATCTTCCAAGAACAAATTCTTCAATCCAGCTAGTGCTTCCTCTTCTGCAGTCCCCCATATCGTATCAGCTTGGTGAAAAGCTTGTTCCTAATGTGGCACTGGCTGCTCAAGAGGGTAATATGGTCCATGCCATGGAGGGGACCAATTTCTATACTCTTTCCATGTGTACTGGTATCCGAGCCCAAAGGTGTTACCATGATTTTTCAGTTGTATTGGTTTGGTAATACCTTGGAGGTTCTTTCCGAATCCTTTTCCGGTTTCATATCCAGACGAGGCCAGTATGCTTTCTATTTTACTGTTCCACCATTTATCCTTCTCAAGGGCTTTGACCCGTTCAATGTCATGATAGGTTTCCCCTCCTAGCCTTCTTCTATGTCCAATAGCCGGGATGGTTTGACTAGTGTAAATGGGGTTACTCCCATCTCCGTGAATGATCACCTCCAGACGATTCCATTCAAATTTCACGGCTTGATGTAGTGTGGAAGGCATGGCTCCCGCGGCATGGATCCACGGTCGGCCCAACAGAAGATTATATGTGGCTGGTATGTCAAGCACCTGAAACTCGACATCTAACCAAGTTGGCCCCATCTGCAAGCAAAGGTTGATTTCCCTGATTGTGACTCTTTGGGACCCATCGAAAGCTTTCACGTTCATGCTTCCTACCTGTATTTCATGGAAACCTTTGTCTAACCTTTTTAGAGTGTCCAATGGACAAATATTTAGGCTTGAACCTCCGTCAACCAAGACCCTGGCAATGAATTTGTCTTGAAATTGCACTAATGTGCAATGCCCGATTATGATTCAGCCCCTCAGGTGGCAGCTCATCTTCGTGGAAGATAATCATATGACTTTCCAATACTTGCCCCACCATATTGGCCATTTCTCTGCCAGTGATGTTATTGGGTACATAAGCCTCGCTCAGCACCTTCATTAATGCGTTCTTATGCGCCTTTGAATTTTGCAACAATGACAGGATAGATATCTGAGCCGGGGTTTTGTTCAGATGGTCAATGACGAAATACTCCTTTGCTTGTACTTTCCTCCACAGGTCATCCGGCCCGGTCTCAATGAGAGGCTGCCTAGTAGTGGCATCCTTGCTTGAACCTCCCAAATGCTCAAGTGTATAGACTCTTCCAGTTCTAGTCATTCCTTGTGCAGCGTCAGATTCCTCTACCTTGGCCTTCCCTTTTCGCTGAGCCTCGGCAACATAATCCTAGGTTATTGCTTTTGAGTTGAATGGAGGTGTTGTTGATACTGTCATAGTGAAAGGTGCGACCACTTCTACTTCAAATGGAGCGGGGGTGGCCGCAGGCGGAGCCACCTCTACCTCGAATGGAACTGATGCAGTTACCTCAACCTCGATTGGTGAGCGAGTCTGTACCACAATAGGAGTAAGTGTGACTGCAACTTTAAAGTCATCACCTTATCGAATAAGCCCAATCGACCCCTCAGGGTCCCATTCTTCGTTTGTCTCTATCACATGTACACCATCACCTCTATGATCAGGAAGGGGGTTGTTGTGGGCATTAGGTGTGGCTTCCTTCGCCTCTATGACCTTGTTGTCAATTAGCATCTGGATCTTATCCTTCAATGTTCGGCACTCCGCAGTGGTGTGCTCCTTCATATCGGAATTGTACGCACAAGTTTTGTTTGGATTGACCCACTGGGATGGGTTTTCTAATGCCACAGCGGGAATAGGAGTGACGTAACCCGCGACTTTCAACCTTTCATACAACTGGTCAATGGGCTCAGCAATGGCGGTGTACTATCTGGGTGGCTTGCGGTCGAAGTTGGGTCTTGTTCTTGGAAAGTTTTGGCGAGTTGGAGGTGATTGGAAATGGGTTGGCTGGGAGTTATAGGTGTGATGGATAGTGGCTGGTTGGGAATATCTGGGAGATGAAGGCTGATGTGTAGGCAGTGATGCTTGGTATGTGGGCGAAGGTGTTTGATATGTGGGTGGAGGTGTTTGATATGTGGGCGGAGGTGTTTGATAGATAAGTGGAGATTTTTGACCCTGGGCCACCATTACTGCCCCAACATCTCTCTTCTTCGATATGCCACCTGATTGTAATGCCTTATTTATGGCCTGTAGTGCCTCACAATTCGCTACCATCCCGCTCTTGATTCCTTCCTCGATCGTTTCTCCAAGTTTGATGATATCAGAGAATTTAAGATTTTCGATAACCATCAACCTTTCATAATATTGCGGATCCTGTGCTCTGACGAAGAATTTGTTCATCTATTCTTCGTCCAAAGATGGCCTGACTTTGGCCGCTTTCGACCTCCAACGAGTAGCATACTCACGGAAGGTCTCAGCAGGTTTCTTCTTAAGATTCTGAATGTAGAAAACATCCGGTGTGTTCTGTGTATTGAACCTGAACCGGTCCATGAAATATGACGCCATACTTACCCAATTGGACCATTTCTTGGGATCTTGGCTGATATACCAGGACAAACCATCCCCAGTAAGACTCCTCATAAAGAGCTTCATCCGGATCTTTACATCTTTCCCCACAGTAATAGGTCCTCAGATGGACTCTGGGATCACCTGTGCCGTCGAACATCTCGAACTTAGGAGGCTTGTACCCCTCTGGCAGTTCCACATCTAGCTATATGCATAGGTCTTCATAGTTCAAACCTTCTATTCCTCTGTCGCCTTCAACACCCTGAACTCAGCTCGTCAACGTCTTAAGTTCTTTAACCATGTTTTTAATGAGCAGGTCCTTTTCGGAGGATTCCGGTGTATAGGAGATGGGTTGGTGGAGTGAGGTACAATTTCTAAGTATATAGGGTTGCATTGATGGGTTCCAGGGACTTGGGTGTAATGATGGTCATTGGTGGAGTTTTGAGGATCGGGAATGGGTTGTGGTGTGTTTTGGGGAGTGTGGTAAGTAGTGGTTGGTGGGTAGTGAATTGGTTGATGGTGATGTTGTGGCGGAGTCGGTATTTGAATTGGATTGAGATTTTGGGGTGGAATTGCGTATAGATTTGGTGCAGGAGGATTTTGTGGATGATGGTTTTGCGTGTTTTGGGAAGGTGCTAGGTTCTTTGTGTTCTGTTGGTTGATTTCGGGGACATTCATGGTGAGTGACAAGTTTTCTAAGTTGCGAACCTGCTCAAGTTCTCCTTGCAATTCCAATATCTTTTATTCCAATCTAAGGACTAGATCATTTGGGTCTGGAGGACTACGACCGTTTGAGGTGTTTGCGTTCTCAACATTCTCCTTTCGGATGCCACTTAAGTCATCCATTTTTGCTTTTCCTTTGCCTTTTGTGTTGCTTATAGGAGGAGGAGGTGGAGGGACTCTGGATCTGGTATAATATGCTGATGAGGCCAGTATGAGTGAATCAACCTAAGGGGATGGGAATGATCAAAATAAGCAAAAACAAAAGGTAGCAAGTCAGTGAGGATTCTGAAATGTTTGTAGTATTTAAACACATATTGCGGAAATGTAAATTCGCGTCTTAATTTGGGAGCCTTGTTGTGCCTCAGGGAGGCCTAGCGACATATAAATTTGGAGAACTTTAAATGTCAATAAATGCTTCATTTCATAATATAAAATTAGACGAATCCCAAAACGACACTAAGATAATAGAAAATAAGTCACTGCTGGCACTGGGCCTTATTACATTTTAGGAAAACAAGTAAATCTAGCCTATTTGGTCCCAGAAGGACCTTCCCCAGATTCGATCTTCCTGACTCCATCAATAGGTCCCCCAGCTCGTGCAGACCCAGCAGCAAGTAGGCTCGGGCCAGATGTCCTCCTTCAGCTCCTTCAGCGTTCTAATCCTCGATCCTCTTTATGACTTTGCCTTCAAGCTCCACTATTCCTCGCTCAAGATATTCCAATTTCCTATTAGAAGTGACTTCCATCTCTTTCCATTCTTCAATCAACCTCAGATTCCCTCATGTATCTCCTGGTGCTCATTTTCAGAGTCGTGGACCCGCTTGCGCAGCCTGATATATTTGACATGAGCATTAGCTTCTTCGTCTATGATCCTATTCCCTCAAGCGGCTCCTGGCATTACCAATCCATTTAGATTGTCCTCCAACCATGCTGGGTAGAGAGGCTCGTACCCTGCATGATACCTGTCTGGCTCGACGGTGTTGTTTTCCACAATGATTTTGCAGTGCCAATATGCTGAGCTTGGCACTTGTAAAGGACGTCGTCGTCTTGAAAGTCTGCCCTGAAATGACCTATCTTGGCAATCCTTGGTACAACCTGTTTCCTGCCTGCTTGCCTCATAACCCGGATAGGGACATAAGGGTATATCCCTCTCAACCCAATCGGCACCAAGTGTGGAGCGTCTCTGGATCTGATGATGAATTTGTCTGTTGGGAACCATTCAAACATCCATTGCACATGCTCATCGGTCAGATTGTCGAAGAACTCAACCCATTCTTTGGTACTTTCCAGCTGAGCAAATCTGTCTGGAATTTAAGTCATCCGCTTGGGATGATGGAAGGAAATATGGTCGTTCCAAGCCCTTCGCGGAAAATTTTGGCGGTGGTGATCCTTTTGAAAATATTCTAACAACCACAATTGCAGCAACAAGTTACAGGCCTTGAAATGCTTGACCCCCCTTTGGCAGCGCTCCAGAGCCCTGTAAATGTCGGCTATGATCATGGGGACTGTAGTGTATGTCTGTCCATTGATCTCTTCCATCAAAGTCTTGGCGACCATGGCCAACCTAGTGTGGATTATTTCCCTTTTCATTGGTAACACTATCAGACCCAAGAAGAATATAATGAACACGACCACTCTGCGGTGGATGTGGCCCAGAGAAGTGAGAGAGATCTCATCATGGTAGGTACCGTAGGACTTGTTATGGCCATACCTCTCATACAGGTATTCGAAGGGTATGTAAGATTCCTTCAGGCATACCAGGTAAGAATTCTTCTTCAATCCCATCATCTTTAATAACCCTTTACCGGTACGGTTTTCCGGCACCAATAACCCGGGACTATCCCAAGTCAATCCCGCAAGCCCTCCAATTTCTTCTAGAAGTGGTGTCATTTCTATGTCGCCGAAATGGAACACAGACCTCTCACTGTCCCAGAACAAAGTGGCAACCTTGATCAACTTGTTGTTTGGCTCAATGTCTAGCAGGGAAGGCAAGTTACCCAGGTACTTCCTTACATGTTTCTTGTCACTTGAGGAAAGATCCTCCCACCAATCTAGCAGCAATGGTGGAATGTTGCTAACCATACCGAATCTGGGGACCTCGTGCCTCATTTTCTACAAAACAAAAGGGTTAGGCCTTTCTCCCCCACCAGACTCGACTATTTATACATTCATGATTAGCATATTGGCATTTAGTTCTCCAAATTAATGCACAGAACGTGGTTGCATCCGTTGGGATTATGGAAACCCTGGTAGATGTTGGATAAGGCTCATCTTAAAGGATCATTATGTGGACAAAATAATTGATCCGACTAGGTTCGACCATGATGCATGCAGAAATTTTGATCAGAGTAAGGTTACTATGGGGGTTTAGACTGGTACCCTCAAGCGGACAACTTGAGGGAGAAAGGCATGTAACCGTCGACTGCATCGCTGTTCGACTGGTTTTACCGCAAATAAGCCTTTCCAAATTTAAGGTTAATAAATAGGAAGAGCGCAACCACTCCACAAGCATTGCTATAGGATTCGATACGCACGAGTGGAATATGATGTGGAGCATGATTTATGCAGCAATTAATAGCATGTAGTCAGGTAATTGCACGTAGGAAAAAAAATACGGCATTTAAATAATTAAAAAGACGGTTACAGAAAAAGAAAACAAAGACAAGTCAGTTTCAGGAATGAAGAATCATAAAGGCTTAAAAGAAAATAGGCAACTAAATTCACATAAGGGGAAAAGGTACGGGATACAGCATGCTTGGACTAATTCATAAAAATAAGATTGTTATGGTGAGAGCCTAAAGGTATCCCCAGCAGAGTCGCCATGCTGTCGCGCCCCCTTTTTCATGGGGGTAATAACTCATTTCCTTTTGGGAATTTGGGTTTTGAAGAGTCGCCACCTAACGGATTATGGTGCGTTAGGCCACCCAGAGCGATTAACTCTTGGATTGGTTTGCATTACCAGAGATTTAGGGTAAGGGCTCGAAGTAACCTTGAGGGGAAGGTGTTAGGCACCCCTCTTGGTCTACAATGGTGGGTCCCGGCCGAACATATACTTATGAACTAGTCCTTTAGCAAATAAACAGTTTAAACACATAATTACAAATAAGGGCAAGTTTTGGACATTGTATGACTCAAATAATAAGACAAAGAATTTGAACAAGTTGCATATAAAAGAGTAAAGTTTAAACATCGGGAATTGGGAAAAGGGGTCCTAGGTTGTTTAGCCTAAAGGATCACCCCACACAATGCCCGATAAACACTCCTCAATGAGGGGCTACACGTGATATTAGCGCATAGTCATCATATCTTTTCTACCCAATTCCCTGCCCTTGGTTATCGCCTATAGCGTTCTAGTAACCTTGACAATTGTCATATGCGTGCACTACCCGTCCCTTCCTCGTAGCCCTGGAGGTATTTTAGGACCTCTATTCTTTGGACAGTTCTAGACTTCCTAAGGTCTTAAAAGGATAAAAATCTAGGCTTCAATCAAGAACAATTAGGACTGCATTTAAAGAAACAAGTTACAGGCTCATAGTTACCTCCTCAAACATAACAAATAAGTGCACGTTTTCAAACAACATTCAAATACTTAAGAGAAAATCCTAGAACATGATATCTAGGTGAGCAGGGGTTATACAACAATTAATTAGGACAAAGTGTCAAAATCCTATTTAGCTTGCCTACTGATTCAAACCTGTTAAATTTGGACAGTTTTAAATAATAAAGCACAGTTTCAAAGTTGTGGAATTTAAATCGCCCTACAGGCTTTCCTAAACGCTGAACAATGATGTCCTAAGAGCATAGTATCTACATTGGTGCAGTAAAACAGTGAACAATTTTCCTTTAAACGGACACTTGAGATCCTATAGACATGCTTTCTAGCGATAGTAAATTAAGGCAGTGTTTGAATACTCATTTAAAGAAGCGGACAGTTGATTAAACCAATTCAAAATGAACTAACATGAATTAGACTGACTTGTGTACCTAAATTTAATTTATATCTATAGGCAGAATTTGTGATTTTAAATCCTATAGGAATGGTATCTAATTGTTAAGAGCTGATGTTGGAACTTATAGGCATGATTTTAGTGAGACAAATGTAAACACATGCAGTAGCAGGAATTGAACTTGATCACTTTACACTCTATAGGCATGGTATCTAATTATGAAGTTGATTTTAAACCTGTAGACATGGTTTCTATTATTGAATCCATTTAAACCCCGTAGACATGATGTCTAATATGGGAACCTTTTAAATCCTATAGGAATTGTCTCTAGTACGGTAAAGCAAACATAACAAGTATATTAACATAATCATATAAACATGGTATCTACCCGAGTTACCCCATAGATATGTAACTACCCACCCTTTTTTTACTAATCACCCTAATATTGTTTACAAATAATTATTACAGACCAGCTGAACAAATTACATAAATAAATAAAGAAAGAAAAGAAGAAGTTAACTATAGGGAGCTTGAAGTAGGACCAAATGACTTCCCAAGCCTCCAATAGCCTCAAGTGCCAAAGTACCATAGACAATATTATGTCTAGGTGTGTCAAAGTTCCCTAAGGACCTCAAGGATCCCAGGCAGTGCTCACACCTAGACCCTTTCTCAACAATAACTGGTTTAAGTGCAGTGTGGAAGGGCCAGCTCGGATATGCCAGAGTTCAGAGAGATCTCATGGATCTCAAGGTAGTACACATGCCAGAGAGGCAGGACTTAAATATTCTAGGAGTAGTGGAGAGTGCTTGACATAGAAAGAGTTTGGTAGACGGAGAAAGAAGGGGAAGAGGTAGGGGAACATCTAGCATACACCTTAGTGGTCGCAATCAGATACATATATGGTAGTTGCAAAGTCAAGCTGAGAACACATAAGTTTAAGACACAAATAGAATTACATTAGAACAAACTGTACCAGAAGAAACATTTATTAGAACTAGCAGGTTTTGGCCGTGCTAAAGAGTATGAAATCATAGGCTTGAAACATGATTTGTGATACAATAATCTAGGCATACTGATGGCATCTAAATAGAATAGCTCATAAAACTGGAAATCAAGATTGATAAACTGCAGGAACAAAGTAAACACGTAGCTTGAAATGTGAATTTAATCAGAACATACCAGTTAAGGAGAGTATGCAGAATACAGGGTAAAGATAATTCCAGTAGTCAGCCTTGGCTTACAGACGGCTGAACTAGTAGGAGTTGTAAGGAACAGAAGAGAGTAGAGGGCTTTTCAGAGTATAATAGTGTAGATGAAGTAGAGTGCCTTCTTATGGTTGTTGTGAACTTAAAAGAAGAGAAGGTTTATATAGGAGTCGAAAACTTAACAAAACAAGGCAAGAGATCAATTGAGTAGTAAATCCGGGAAGTTACCGATAAATCAGCAAGATCTTCCCTTAATCAAGGGACAGTTCAATCAACGGTAAACATGCCAGGTATTTAAGGAAAAGAAATAAAGTAAAGCCTTAGGTATAGAATAGGTAATTAAGGGCTAGGTACATAAAGTTCTAATTAGGGAAACAATAAGAAAGAATCAAGTAATAATGCAGACAAGGTAAGGGAAAATTAAATAAGGCAAGAAAATCAATCAAATTGAGTAAAGAAGCAAGAATCAAACGTTTAAAGGAAAGCAGTCCAATTAAATCAGAAAATAAGGGATTCAGAATAATCAAAGGTTTAGAAAATCTTGAAAGAAGCAGCATGCTTAACATATAAAATGAGGTAAGGAACGAATAGTCAGGATTTCACACAGCCTCGACAAAACCCATGGTTAAACGACACTGATTCAAAGAGAAGCATACAAGTTTTGCATGAATGGCTAGTACAAACACAAGTTCATAATATCAGTGAAAGTTTGAGCAAAGAAGATTCAATAGAAGCATACTAGGACAAGTAAATCATGAGAAGTCACAAGAAACTAAGGCAAGAACACGGTCAGAAATACCCATATCAGAAACCAAATGAAAAACTCCTAACATTAGGGTTTTCAGTACAAACGGGCTAGGGTTGCAGCAAGTTTATAAAATTAGTCAAAACGTGTGAGAATCAGAATTTTAAACACAAAGAATCGTCAAACAAAGTTCTAAAAGAAATTTCGAAAACCCTAATTTTTGAAAAGGTGAAGAAATCGCTTGAAATCGAACGATTTTGGTAGAGAATCTCAAGGCTATTGTAAAACACACAAGGAACAAACTCAAATTGTCCCAGATCTGTACAGATCTAGGAGGCTTAGAAACGAAGTTAGGGTTTCGCAAAAAACCATACAGAGGTGAAGAAACATACTGAAAAACCTTTAGATCATAGCTAATATAGAACGATTTCACTCGAAATCACACTGGAACGGCCAGAAACAGGCGAGAGATGAACCCTAGATGCAAGTCGACATGGCCCTGGTCCCTTGAAGGCCTTAGAGATGGCAGGAATGACATGAGAGAAGCCATTGGAGGCCTGAGAGGGGGTGAGAGATCACCGGAGATGGCCTTAGATGGAGGTCGGCGTTTTCGGGTTAGGGTTGAGAGTGTTTTGAGAGCAGAGAGGATTTTAGGGCGGCGGGGTGGGTTGTCAAATGAATTAGGTTTGGGGGGGGGGGGGT